>NW_025188493.1:0-3133 GCF_004010195.1 Chiloscyllium plagiosum | reverse complement strand
GACTGTGGGAGGAAACTGGAACACTGGTAGGAAGCCCACACAGACATGGGGAGAATGCTCAAAATCCAAATAGAGGGTTGCTAGAGGTTGGAATTGAATGCAGCTGCTGGGCGATGGGAGGTAGCAGTGCTAACCACAGATCCACGATGTGCATCCGTTAGTTCTATTAGTTACCTGTGGTTGACTTAAGAAATCTGCCTGACTTGTTCCTGTCACTGAACCTAACCAGTCTGAGACCTTTATCATCGGCCATATCACCAACCTGGTTACATTTAAAATTTGTTGTGAGCAGTGGAAGAGTGGGACTAGAAAAGGAAAGAGTGACACTCTCCATCCTCAGTCACAACTGGAGTGAGAAATAAATCACAAAGTGGTATTTCATTCCAGTGGGAATTTTCTTTCCCAGAATTTGGGATGGCCAGATATTTATATTATACCGAGGCTGGCTTTGTCTATAGACAGGTGAATCATAGATCATGGTGCATGGAGAGCAAAGTGCAACTGGGACCACAATGAGATGAGCCACGACCTTATTTACTGGTGAAGTAGTGTCAAAGGGCCGAATGGCCCCCTCGTATTCCTCAGCCCTGTGTTCTGATGTTCCATTCAGCCCTTCGGACCTGCTGCACAGGGGCAGATCGAGGCCACTCCGATGGTTAGGCGCAGTTGCGGAAATGTACGTGGAAAATCCAGGCAAGGCCAGAAAGTGCCCCAACCACTTTCTTGCCGACTCCTTGTATCCTTCCACACCTCTCTGGATCAGGGAATTCCAGACATTCACTACCTTCTGAGAGAAGACATCGGTTTGCATCTCAGATTGAAATCGATGTTCCTTATACGAAATCTATATCCTCGAGTTCGACACTTTGCCCAAGAATGGAGACATTTAAACCCAATGAATGATCGCGTCACCTTTTTAGAGATTCTCTAAAACTAAATCCATTCATCGCAGGAAAATTCCTAATGTACCAACATAGTTACTTGCTGCATCAGCATGCTGACGTAACATTTCATACACAGGAAGACTCCAAACCCTTTGTACTGCTCCTTTTCTGGAAGCCCTCTCCATTAAATAACAGCCTGCCTTTTGATTCTCAGTGTCATCTTCAAACTCGGAAGCATATTGTACTCAGCTCCCTCCTTCAGGCGATCAGTATAGATTGTAAATAACTGATGCCATCAGATTGATATTTGTGGTATTCCAGCAGATACACCCTTATCATAAAGATCCATTAATCCTGATTCTTCGATTTCTGTGTTAACCAATCATCATCCCATGTTAATACAGTATCCGACGTCCTAGAGCTTCTGTTTTGTGTAAGAACTTTCATTTTGTAATACTTGTGGAAAATCTCTGGAAAGTTTTGCGTCTTCCAGATCCCCGTTATCAAGTCCGCTTTTTACATTTTCAGGTATCTCCAGAAGTACTTTGCATGTTTTTACAGGGCAAAATAACATTTCCTTTTCACAGACCCACACTGACTCTGTGTGAAGCTTTACTAAATGTCCATGCTGGGCAGGTTTTCCTAACTATATTAGTCCCATCTGCTTTCCTTTGACCCATATGCCTCTAAGTGTTTCCCAGTCATATATTTGTCCAAATGATGTTAAATGTTGCAGCTGTACACGCCATCTACCACTCTTCCTCTGGCAGCCCATTCCATACCCACACCACACTCTGCGTAGAAACGTTGTCCCTTCGTCCTTTTTAAATATTCCCTCTTACACCTTAAACCCATTCCCTCTATGCTTGAACTCCCCCAGCCCGTGGAAAAATCTTGGCTATTGACCCTATCCATTCCTCTCATGATTTTATAAGCTTCTACAATGTCAGCCCGCAACCTTCTACACTCCACCTGATACTAACTTCAAGAACAAGCATTTCAAGATAAGCACTGCAAATTTGAAGCGATATTAAACATCACAGGTAACCAATACTCAGCCCAATCTTCATACTGTTATTTGTTTTTCTCCATGTTACAATACTAAGGCGACATGAAATGCTTACTGGTGCCAATAAGAAGGCAAGCATCTGAATTCCTTTGTCTAAAGGGGATGATGATCACTACAGTGAAAACGTATCTGTGGCCATATCTATATAATACCATATGGCCAACATTCTCCCTGTGACTGTGTGTGGTTGTGTCTTCTTTATCTTGCAATCAATAGAGTGAACCCCTTTCCCCCAATTGCACCTTAATTTAAACCCCTTTTACAGAATCTTCTCATTCACCACTGCTAAAAGCCCGTTTATCTATTGCCACACCCTCCTTTCCCTGCCAACTATCCGCTCTTCTGGCAAGGGATGAAAAGACCATTTTGCAATTGTATTCAGTTTTGAAGAAGTGTCACACTGGAAACGCTAACACTGTTTCTCTGTCTCTGCAGATGCTGACAGACCTGCTGAGTTTCACCAGAAATGGATAGGCACAGAAAAAAATTTCAATTAAACAAATAACTATGGATACTGGAAATGAGAGTACAAAAAATGCTGGAGATACTGGTACCTTTATAGAAGATGAACTGGACCTGAAAGTTTAACTCTGCATTCACTCCAGAAAATGCTGCAACACCTTTAGCAATTTCTTCTGCAGTTTCTGTTTTTGAACAATTTCCAATGACGTATGTCAAAGATACCCAAACATCCTGTCCAACATGGAGCGCCGTACACTGGGAACTGAACAAGAACGCATGGTGCACAAGTTCCTTGAGTCTGAAATTGCATAAGGTTGGCATCACTGACACTACAGAGCTCTGAATCATGGTCAGGGAGAAAAACAGAGGGAAACACACTCACTTCGAACACAGAAGATGACATTATGGAAAGGAGAAGATTCAGATTAGTACCTTAAATAGATAGAGTTTATGCAACAAATTGGAGGCAAGGCACCAAGGAAAGACTTCCAGCAGAATGAGAGCATGAAAATGGAAGTATTTCCGCATCAGAAACCAGAGTAGGTCACTGAGTACAGGGCTGATGGGTGAATGGGTCTCGGTGTGAAATGGGGCACAGTCAGTAGAATTGAATTGTAAATATTGAGGCTAAAATTGGGTTATCATCTGCTGCTGCGATCACAGCAGCAGAAGAAGCAGAATTGTTTTCAAAGACAATCTGTAACTTTTTCTTAAGAAT
>NW_025188492.1:0-3133 GCF_004010195.1 Chiloscyllium plagiosum | reverse complement strand
ATAGATAAGCTGCAGAGCTGGGCTGACAGGTGGCAAATTGAGTTTAATGCAGATAAGTGTGAGGTGATTCACTTTGAAAGGAGTAACAGGAATGCAGAGTACTGGGCTAATGGTAAGATTCTTGGCAGAATAGATGAGCAAAGAGATCTGTGTCCAGGTACATAGATCCTTGAAAGTTGTCACCCAGGTTGATAGGGTTGTTAAGAAGGTATATGGTGTGTTAGTTTCTATTGGTACAGGGATTGAGTTTCAAAACCATGACATCATGCTGCAGCTGTACAAAACTCTGGTGTGGCCACATTTGGAGTATTGCGTACAGTTCTCCTTATGGGAAGGAATTGGAAACTTTGGAAAAGACTCAGGAGATTTACTATGATTTTACCTGGTATGGTGGGAAGGTCTTGTGAGGAAAGGCTGAGGGGCTTAAGGCTGTTTTGGTTACAGAGAAGAAAGTTGAGAGGTGACTTAATTGATCATAAAAGATAATCAGAAGGTTAGGTTGGGCAGTGAGAGCCTTTTTCCTCAGATGGTGATGGCTAGCACAAGGGGACGTAGCTTTAAATTGACAGGTGATATAGGCCTATAGAATACACTGAGAAATGTAACAATACCACTATTATTTCTTAGCTCTACACTAATTAATTCTCTTGATTGAATCAAGATGTGTTTTTTTTCCTCTTCTACACTGGAATATTCTCCTTAATTAGTTTTCCCTAGTCCCTCACTTTTTGTGTCCAGGATTTTTTGATTCTCCGTTCTGCTCCTTTTTGAGTCAGGTCTTCATTATTGACACAATAACGTATTCGGATGTGATTATTTGCACCTGCAGCTCACCAAATACCCAATTTGTATATGTGCATTGCAAATCTAATTCAATATTATATTTCCTCATAGTCTGACTAAATCGTTTGCTATTTCTTGCTCTCGTGCTAACTGTCTTTCCATTCTGCACTTGGTTAATTCTTTGTCATGGTTACCATTTCCCTGCCAAGTTAGGTTAACTCTCCACAAGCAAACTACCTGTCATTGGTATGACTTTCATTGAGATGCAATCCAATCAGTTCTTCCTTCCATTCAAGAGCAATGTGGTACGTCCAAACATATTGAATGTGACCTATCGGTTGCAGGAATGCTTAGTTCTGGCCATTGTATATTGCATGTGCTTCTTGGCATATTGGTAGTCCTGTGTTTATAGCTTCGCCAGGTTGACATTTCATTTTTAAATGTGTCTGGCACTACTTTGTGCATACCCTCCTGCATAAGAGTATGCGAATCTGAAGTAAGCCGTTCGACCCCTCAAGCCTGCTCCATAGCAATGTGTCTGGCCAACTTGTAACCTCAAATCCACAATCTCACAACCTATTGTTTAATGAGAATCTATCTGCCTTTGCTTTAAAAATATTCGAAGATTCTGTTTCTAACACTGTTTTCAGGGACAGTGTTCCAAAGATACTCAATTCTCAGAAAAGAAATTTGTCTAAGCTCTAATTTAAATGGGCAACTCTTGATTTTTAAACAGTGACTCCCTATTCTAGATACTCCCATACAAAGAAACAACCTGTCCACATCTACCCTGCTAAGACCCTTCAGAAGGTCTGCATTTTTTCAAAGAAAAAAAAATGTCAAAACAACAGCACTTTTAAAAAAGGGAGAAGGACGGACAAAGGCAGCACATGGTCAGTGCAGGGGAGAGAGCGAGAAAGAAACCTACACTGCTAACTGACACAGCAGTGAACTTGTGCAGTTACTGACTTTGCTGTTTGAAGTCATGCATCGCTGAACATCAGAGTGCATGTAGGAAAACTTGACAAACAGCGAAATTCACAAGTGATCTTGGAGGAACTTGTTTGGGAGAGATCACAGCACAGAAACAGATAAGTGAATAGTTTTAAGTATAGCCTTGCTACAAATCTACAATAGTATGAAGAGTGGGTTATTTATTGATTATATTGTTTTACTGAGATATGTCTCTGAAGTCATAATTATTAAGTTAGCCTGGAGCAGTGTTTTGGAGAGGATTAAGACAGTGCTACTTTCTGGGTCTGTAGATTGCAAGAAGCAAAAATGGCCTTTAGTAAAGTGATATGCTCTTCTTGTCGGATGTGAGACTTTAGGGAAGTCTGTGTTACTGAGAATTATATCTGCAACAAATGCCATTGGTTGCGAATCCTATCACATCAAATGGATCGGTTGGAGCAATAGAGGCAATGAGGAATTTACAAGAGCAAGGGGGTGTGAAGGAAGGGGGAAAGATTGCAGATACAGTCACATAGATGGGTTAACTCCAGGAAAGGTAAAAGAGGTCGGCAGGTAGTGCAGGAGTCTTCTGTGACTATCCCCATTTCAAACAAGTATGCTGTTTTGGAAAATGTAGGGAGTGATGGAATGTAGCACAAAAAGTTCTGGTATCGAGAATGGCTCTGATGTAATGAGGGGTACGCCAAGTTCCAAGCGATAGATTGTGTTAAGAGTTTCACAGACCGACGTTTCTGTGGCCAGCAGCAAAACATCAAAATGGAATGTTGCCTCCCTGGTGCCAGGATCAAGGATATCTCAGAGGGTGCAGAATGTTCTCAAAGGGGAGAGAGACCAGCAGGAGATCATTGTACATATTTGAACCCAACAACATAGGAAGTGGAAAGGATGAGATTCTGAAGGGAGAATATAGAAAGTTAGGCAGGAATTTAGAAAGGAGGTCCTCAAGGGTAGTAATAACTCACTACTCCCGGTGCTACAAGCTAGTGAGGTTAGGAATAGGAGGATAGAGCAGATGAATGCGTGGCTGAAGAGTTGGTGTATGGGAGAAGGATTCACATTTTTGGATCATTGGAATTGTTTCTGGGTAGAAGTGATCTGTACACAGGTCGGATTGCATAAGAATTGCAAGGGGAATAATATACTGGTAGGGAGATTTGCTAGAGCTGGGGGGAGAGGTGTGGAACCCAGGGGGGTAGAGAGGAAAAAGATCAATCTGAGACTGGTACAGTTGAAAAAAGAACCAAGTCAAACAGTCAGGGCAGTCAGGTACAAAGCAGACATAAATGTAGGATTGATAAATTTAAATTGCATTTACTTCAATGCAAGGGGCCTAACAGGGAATGCAGATGAAGTCAGGGCATAGTTAGGAACATGG
>NW_025188491.1:2113-3133 GCF_004010195.1 Chiloscyllium plagiosum | reverse complement strand
CTGTCCCAATAAATTTGGGAATTCCGCAAACCCCTGGGGGAGCACAGTCCACCGGTATTGCTGTTTCCGTCATGTCTTGGGGTCTTCCCATTCAAAGGCGCACAAATTCCTACTTTCCTCCGTCAAGGGACAAGCCCAAAAGGCATCCTTTAAATCTATCACACTAAACTATTTGTGGTCATGAGGGATCTTACTCAGTAACGTATAGCGGTTTGGCACCACTGGATGTCTGATCTGTACTATTCGATTTAATGTTTTCAAATCCTGCACCAATCGATAAGTTCCATCAGATTTCCGCACTGGTAGAATTGGGGTATTATAAGGAGACATACATGGCTCCAACAGTCCATCTCTAATCAGTCCTTCAATTACTGGTTGCAGTCCTCATTTACCTTCTATGGAAATGGGATATTGTCGCTCACAGACAATGTCCCCTTTCCTTTTAAATTTACTTCAAGGAGAGGGATCTGTAGTCCTCCACGATTCCCTTCCCGAGCCTCTCTCTCCACATCCTCTGTCAACATTGCCAGTTGTACAACTAATTCTTTTTCCTGAATTCCAATCTCCAGTCCTAAGAGGATAATTAAGTCTCTCCCTAGTAAGTTACTTCCTATATCGGGGATATACAGCAGTTCCCCTGTGACCCTGTCCTTAGGACCTTCTATCATCATAGGTTCAAATACTGGGACAGTAAATCCTTCCCCTTTCACCCCAGAAAGAGTCATTAACTGTGTCGACATTTCTACTTTCTTTGGTTTAAAATTCAGCGATGACCGTGCTGCCCCCGTATCTACTAGGAAGACGACCTCTTCCCTACAGGGTCCCACCTTCAGGTTTATCAAGGGTTCCTGGTGGGCCCCCGAGGGCAGGAACCCCTGACACCCCTATTCTTCATCAAAATTCATAAGCGGAATTGCCCTTTCTTCCCTTTGTAGATCAGGACACTCCCACTTAAAATGCCCTATCTTTCCACAATAATAGCATCCTGCCTGTGGAGACCTCCATCTCTGCCCCTGTCGC
>NW_025188491.1:0-1829 GCF_004010195.1 Chiloscyllium plagiosum | reverse complement strand
CTTATTCCTTTTAGAATCAGGTCTTTCAATTCCCTCATTTCTTCTCTATGCTCCGGGTTTTGATTTTCCCACTGGGGATCTCTGAGGGGAAACTTCGTCTCTCCCTGTCCAGCATCCCCTTCTCCAATCGGGTGTTCCCTGTCCCATATTTTAATGGCTGCTCCCCGTATAAGTTCCCTTTCCTCCCCAGTAAATAGTATATTCAAAATAGACATTAACTCAGCCCCAAAAATTGATCAATTTGTTCAGACAACCCCACCGGATCCTCAACCAGGACCTTCATTTCCTTTTTAAATGTTCTGACCTCCCCACTGGTGAGGGGGGCACACACAAACCCAATCTCTTTGTCCCCTATTGGTACCTCCCGAAGGGGATAAGTCGTTACGTTCTTCCCTTCTTTTTTGTTTTGCCCCCTTAGGCTTTGGTTTAGATCCTCCAGAGGCCTCCTCTACGTCTACTTTAGCTTCCCTTTCTTTTGCCGAGGAGTGAAGGTCAGGAACAACAACATCCCCATCCACCGCCCCTTCGTCCTCCTCTTGTGAGTCATCTATTCCCTGTCCCTGTCTGTCTGTCTCCCCTCCTCCCCCACCTTCACCTAATCTGATTCTATGGTACGGGGGGGGGGGGGGGCAAACAGCCAAGAGAATCCCAGGGACTGGGTGGGGCAGAGGGGGAATCCTTTGTCTTTACTACCAGCATTCCCAAACTGCCCTTCCAACAGGACGCATAGTCCACCTCCTCTTGACTAAAAGGTTGTTTTTCATTCACATACAACTCTAAATACTGACAGACCCAATCCTCGTCCGAACCGTACTTTGGCCAGAAGACAGCCGGACGAAGGATTGGTTCCTTAGTCCATACAAAACAACAATATTTAATCATTTTCTTTTTATCCTTTACCCTTGTACAAGTATTGCATGTCCATTCCCGCAACATCCTTCCCAACGGACTTTCAGGAGGAATGTTGTAAGGGACCCCGACTCCTCTTCCATTGCCTTGTTACTCTTTCGTATCCCCAGAGGCTTGTCCCTTACCCACGGCACAACCCATACTGAGTCCCTTCGTTAGTCCCTTATTAACTACTAAAACTCAATCCCGGCCACCAAGGCAATACTTCAAAGTCCATTTTCTTACCTTAGTCTGTGCACAGTGTTGCCTGGCCCCTTTTTGCCGTATTTTCTATCGATCTCCTGTCACTGTCTGATTTAGATGTCTCTCTTGTGGGATTCGTACCAGTCGCCCAAGGGAGCGGACCAAACCAGTACACGAGACCGCTCCTCAATTGGGAACGGGATGCGTCTTCCCAGTGTCCAGGGCCAGCCACTCCCCCCGGCGATGGAAGAACATCGCGGACAGCCCCCAATTGTGAGAAACAAAGCTCAATCACTGCAATAATTTCAGTCCGAGACAAGATCTGAATCAGTAGTGCCCTTTATTTCACACTTGCAAGTGGGTGTGATGTCCACAAGGCAGGGACAAAACACACTGAATTCAACAAATACTCGATATTTATATAATTTGGAGTCCCTTTGGACCTGGCCCATCTTTGACCTCCATATGAACTGGAAGATGGCCCGGGTGACTGCAGCGGCACAGGTTCTGGGAATAGGCCAGACCTGTGCCACGTATACAGCAATGACAGTGCCTCACACCTGATGACCAGGTTTTTTCCCGCGATGGAGAGCGACCGTAGCTTCCATCTGCCCAGTTTCTGCCTCACTTTGCTGATACATTCCTCCCAAGACTTGGCGCATGCCCCAGCCCCTCCCGAACCAAATACCCAGCACCTTCAGGTAGTCGGTCCTGATGGTGAAGGGGATCGAGGATTG
>NW_025188490.1:0-3132 GCF_004010195.1 Chiloscyllium plagiosum | reverse complement strand
TCTCCCCTTTCTTTCAGCAGGGGTGTTGCATTTTAAAATTTCCACTCATCTGGGACCCACCCTGACACCAATGACTCCTGACTGATCACGACCAATGCGCCCACAATCTCCTCAGCAATCTCCTTCAGAAATCAGGAATGCAGTCCATCTGGTCTCAGTGACTTAATCCCTTCAGACCTTGCAGCTTCCCTGGCATCTTCTGGTTATTGTTGGCATTTCATTCACTTCTTCCCTACGTGTCTATTAATTCACATATTTTGTTGTTGTCTTCCACTGTGAAAACTGATGCAAAGTGCTTGTTAACCTGCACCATTTCGTTGTTCCCCATTACATCTTCTCCAGTGCACCAATTTGCATTCATCTCTCTGTTGTCTCTCCACAATTCAGGCGCTCTGCCTGTATTGCTGATGAAGGGCGTTTGCCCGAAACGTCGGATTTTCCTGCTCCTCGGAAGATGCCTGAACTGCTGTGCTTTTCCAGCACCACTCTACTCCAGAATCTTGTTTCCAGCATCTGCAGTAATTGTTTTTACCGAGTTGACTTTAACCCTACTGCCAATCCTCTTGCAAGGATGCCTGCCTTGAAGAAATTTTACACCTCTCTCTAGAAGAATCTCATGGAGTCCTCTTCCACTGCAACTCCCAGGTCATTTCCTCTGCCCTGAAGCTACCTTCCCCCACTCTCCTCACTGACCTGTCACCTTCATCCCCACCCACAATCACCTATTGTACTCTATTCTACCTTCTCCCCACCCCCGCCCTCCTCACATTTAATTCTCCACCCGTCAGGCTCTCTGTCTATACTCCTGATGAAGGGCTTTTGCCCGAAACGTCGGAATCTCCTGCTACTCGGATGCAGCCTGAACTTCTGTGCTTTTCCAGCACCACTCTACTCAAGAATCTAGTTTCTAGCATCTGCAGTCATTGTTTTACCTTACTATTCTCTCTGTAACCTTTTAAATATGTGAACAAACTCTTGCACCATTCTTTATATTTCAAGTTCACACACTTACGTACTAAATCTTAATAACTCATCTTGCCATTTCGGTTGTTTTCTGCTCGTTATTGAACCCTTCCAAATGCTCTAGGTTTCACTAATCTACACCGGATGGTGTTTTTCTTTTGTTTCTGTGCTGTCCCTGTCTTCTCTTGCCAGTCATGTTTGATTTATCCTCTCTTAAGCATGTTCAGGTGGCGTGAGCAATGGATCCGGTGTTACTAGGCGCTGACGGAGTGCCATTTGGACTTGAGATAACGTCCGCCAACTTCTACAGTATAGCACAGTACATGGAACAAGACTGTGACCAGGACACAATGATTGTGAATTTCTCTCCTGGACTGGTAGAGAAGGGTTTACGAAACTGCATTTACAGTGAGTTCAGAGGAGAGTATTTACACACACCAAACCCAAACCAAGGTATATTTGTGTCTTCTGAATTTCTTACCTGGATGACTTTTAGATACCCATTTTTGTTATTTTACCATAACTCTTGTCGACTGTGTCTTTATGAGTTTTCCACCAATTACCATCCCCAGAGCCTGTGACTGTCACAAGTCAACTCCATTTTCCTTCTGCTTCTCAGATCATAAGGATGTAGAAAATCTGCTGCATTTTTATTTCCTGATGTCTGTCTGCGCACGCTAAAACATTCATCTACCTTCTTTCCCTGCACAAACCCGACGAGCTAAGTTATTCCAGCACAGCCTGTTTTATTAAAAAAAATTTCAGCTGCTGCAGTATTTTGCTATTATTTTCTTGCAGGTGTTTCTCACAGCACTGAGTCTAAAAGTACAGATGTTCCAACGATTAGCTGCTTTCTTACTGAGTGGTGGATACAGAAACAGATCCATGGCCTCCTGTGTGAGTCTTTTTTCTTTAATTTTAGTCACAATTACCGAATGATTGCAAGACAAGGTAATTCGGCGCATCGTGGCCATGCTGGTTTCCTGAGCAGATTAATTCACCCCACTCTCCAGCCCTTTCATGAGCAAGACTGGCTGATATTGTCAATCTCCAATTGCCTATGTAGAAGTCGATGGATTATCTTCTTGAACTGCTGCAGTCCACGTAGTGCACGTGGTCCCAGATTACTGGCAGGTGAGGAGTTACAGGTTAAACACCTGGAAATGATGAAGGAATTGCAATGGATATCCAAATCAACAACATAAGATTATAATTCTACCCCGTCTTCGATCTGTCAAAATGTCCAAAATGATTCACAGGAATGTGAAAAGGCAACACTTGACACTAAGCCAGATAAAGAGTTGTTTAGGCACTTGACCGAGTATGTTTGAATGGATTCTCTCGCAATTATATGCTTCAAATCAATTTTACACGGTATTAGAAGGATTGATTTGCACTCAGCAAATTTGGATCAAAGATCACAGCAGAGTCTGACAGAGTCACATCATTTATCCGAACCTGAATAGTATGGTGTTCTGAACAGGAAAGGTACAAACTTCGTTGAAAGTCAGGAGAAACAGAGCACGTGTGTGTGGGCGAGGCTTCAGCTGATCATCTGGCCTGTCAAGACGCAAAGCGAATCAGCACAGTGAGAAACTTTGCAAATGTCAGGATTGTGGAAAAGGAGAAAGTGAGGATCGCAAATGCTTGCAATCAGTGTCGAAGAATGTGGTCCTGGAAAAACACAGGCCGTCAGTCAACATCCAATCAGAAGCCCTTCATCAGGAGATTAAATCTCCCAAAAATATGAAACAAGGGGCAAAACAAATAAGAAAAGGAAAGAGGTCGTACTTCAAAAGTTAAGTGGACTAAAGTTTGAGTCAATTAGACCAGACAAGCTTCATCCCAAAATGTTGAAGAAAGAGGAAGTCAATGAGAGAATGTGGATGCGCTGGGTGTCATATTTCAAGTTATGTGATCTCTGCAACGTCTCCTGTGGAGTGGAATTCACGTTGGTACCCCACTGTTTTGCTTGTTCAGGAGGCTTTTTATCCGGTCCCACACAACATCACGAAATACAATGTGGTTGTTGTAAATGTTTCAGCATTCATTAAGGATTGTTTACCAGCTGGAAAGCATAGAGTAGGAATAAGCACAGTTTTCTCAGGTTGGTGTTCTGTTACTGGTGGAGTTCCGCAAGGATCAGTGACAGCACTGCTGCCTCACAGT
>NW_025188489.1:1310-3132 GCF_004010195.1 Chiloscyllium plagiosum | reverse complement strand
CTCAGTGAGACTCACTGACCCAGTACAGCCCATAGGATAGGGAGCTCAATGAGACTCACTGATCCAGCTCAGCCCATGGGGTAGGGAGCTCAGTGAGACTCACTGACCCAGTACAGCCCATGGGATAGAGAGTTCAGTGAGACTCACTGACCCAGTACAGTACATGGGATAGGGACCTCAGTGAGACTCACTGACCCAGTACAGCCCATCGGAAAGGGAACTAAGTGAGACTCACTGACCCAGTACAGTCCATGGGATAGAGAGTTCAGTGAGACTCACTGACCCAGCTCAGCCCATGGGATAGGGAGCTCAGTGAGACTCACTGACCCAGCTCAGTCCATGGGATAGGGAGCTCAGTGAGTCTCACTGACCCAGCTCAACCCATGGAATAGGGAGCTCAGTGAGACTCACTGACCCAGCACAGTCCATGGGATAGGGAGCTCAGTGAGACTCACTGACTCAGTATAGCCCTTGGGAAAGGGAACTCTGTGAGGCTCACTGACCCAGTACAGCCCATGGGATAGGGAGCTCAGTGAAACTCACCGACCGATCTCAGCCTATGGGATAGGGAGCTCAGTGAGACTCACTGACCCAGTAGCCCATGGTATAGGGAGCTCAGTGAAACTCACCGACCCAGCTCAGCCCATGGGATAGGGAGCTCATTGAGACTCACTGACCCATCTCAGTCCATGTGATTAGGGAGCTCAGTGAGACTCTCTGGCCCAGTACAGCCCATGGGACAGGGAGCTCTGTGAGACTCACTGACCCAGTACATGGGAAAGGGAGCTCAGTGAGACTCACTGAGCCAGTACTGTCCATGGGACAGGGAGCTCAGTGAGACTCACTGTCCCAGTCCATGGGATAAGGAGCTCAGTGAGTCTCACTGACCCAGTACAGTCCATGGCACAGGGAGCTCAGTGAGACTCACTGACCCAGTACAAACCATGGGATAGGGCGCTCAGTCAGACTCTCTGGCCCAGGTAAAAACAATCTTCCGTAATTACACCGGCACCACTCCCCACCTCTTCCTCCGTTACATTGATGACTGCATTTCCCCCACCACGAGCTCTCACGAGGAGGTTGAGCAATTCATCAACTTCACCAACACATTCCACCCTGACCTTAAATTAACCTGGACCATCTCTGACACCTCCCTCCCCTTCCTGGACCTCTCCATCTCCATTAGTGACGACCGACTTGACACTGACATTTTTTACAAACCTACCGACTCCCACAGCAACTGGATTACACCTCTTCTCACCCTATCTCTTGCAAAAATGCCATCCCGTATTCCCAATTCCTCCGCCTCTGCCGTATCTGCTCCCAGGAGGACCAGTTCCACCATAGAACACACCAGATGGCCTCCTTCTTTAGAGACCGCAATTTCCCTTCCCACGTGGTTAAAGATGCCCTCCAACGCATCTCGTCCACATCCCGCACCTCCGCCCTCAGACCCAACCCCTCCAACCGCAACAAGGACAGAACGCCCCTGGTGCACACCTTCCACCCTACCAACCTTCGCATAAACCAAACCATCCGCCGACATTTCCGCCACCTCCAAACAGACACCACCACCAGGGATATATTTCCCTCCCCACACCTTTCCGCCTTCCGCAAAGACCGTTCCCTCCGTGACTACCTGGTCAGGTCCACGCCCCCCTACGACCCACCCTCCCATCCTGGCACCTCCCCCTGCCACCGCAGGAACTGTAAAACCTGCGCCCACACCTCCTCCCTCACCTCCATCCAAGGCCCCAAAGGAGCTTTCCACATCCATCAAAGTTTTACCTACACATCCACTCATATCATTTATTGTATCCGT
>NW_025188489.1:0-1013 GCF_004010195.1 Chiloscyllium plagiosum | reverse complement strand
CACACTTCAGGCTACTGCCTTTATTCCTGATGAAGGGCTTTTGCCCGAAACGTCGATTTCGCTGCTCGTTGGATGCTGCCTGAATTGCTGTCCTCTCTGGCCCAGTACAGTCCTTAGGAAAGGGAGCTCAGTGAGACACACTGACCCAGTACATGGGAATAGGGAGCTCAGTGAGACTCACTGTCCCAGTCCATGGGATAGGGAGCTCAGTGAGACTCACTGACCCAGTCCATGGGATAGGGAGCTCAGTGAGACTCACTGACCCAGCTCAGCCCATGGGATAGGGAGCTCAGTAAGACTCACTGACCCAGCTCAGTCCATGGGATAGGGAGCTCAGTGAGACTCACTGACCCAGTACAGTCCACGGGATAGGGAGCTCAGTGAGACTCACTGACCCAGCTCAGCCCATGGGATAGGGAGCTCAGTGAGACTCACTGACACAGTCCAGTCCACGGGTAGGGAGCTCAGTGAGACTCACTGGCCCTGTATAGTCCATGGGATAGGGAACTCAATGAGACTCACTGACCCTGTACGGTACATGGGACAGGGATCTCAGTGACACTCACTGACCTAGCTCAGCCCATGGGATAGGGAACTCAGTAAGACTCACTGACCCAGCTCAGTCCATGGGATAGGGAGCTCAGTGAGACTCACTGACCCAGTAAAGTCCATGGGATAGGGAGCTCAGTGAGACTCGCTGACCCAGTACAGTCCATGGGATAGGGAGCTCAGTGAGACTCACTGACCCAGTAAAGTCCACGGGATAGGGAGCTCAGTGAGACTCACTGACCCAGTACAGTCCATGGGATAGGGAGCTCAGTGAGACTCACTGACCCAGTACAGTCCATGAGATAGGGAGCTCAGTGAGACTCACTGACCCAGCTGAGCCCATGGGATAGGGAGCTCAGTGAGACTCACTGACTCAGTGCAGCCCATGGGATAGGCAGCTCAGTGAGACTCCCTGACCCAGCACAGCCCATGGGATAGGGAGCTCAGTGAGACTCACTGACCCA
>NW_025188488.1:1713-3132 GCF_004010195.1 Chiloscyllium plagiosum | reverse complement strand
GAAGATAATGTCTGATGAAATCAGCTGAGATTTATTTGAAATTATGATTGAAGATATTGATGAGGCCAGTGCAGATGATGTGTGTTCCATGGAATTCATTAAGGCCCCTGACAAGGATCCACGTGGAAGGCTGGTCCAAAAGGGAAGTGCCCATGGCATCTAAGGCAAGTTGCCAAATTGGATCCAAAATTGTTGGAGGGTTGGTTTTGTGATTGAAAGCCTTTGCCCAGCGGGTGTACCACAGGGATCTGTGCAGGAACCATTGCTGCTCCTTATGGGCATTAATCACTCGGATGTGAAAGCAGAAGGTATCATTAGTAGGTTTGCAGATGACATGAAAGGTGAGGGCGTTGTCCACAGTGAGGGGGGTGGTCTCAGGCTGCAGTCTGAAGGTTGAGGCTGGGACAGAATTTCAAGAGAGTAATTTCAATCGACAATCCAGGCAAGAGTGCAGCAGGCAATGAGGGAAAACTGATCAATTAAGCTGCATTTACTTTCATGTAAAAGGCCTAACAGGTTATACAGATGAACGCATGGCATGGATGGGAGCATGGGACAGGGATATCACAGGAATTACAGAAACATAGCTGAGGGAGGGGCAGGACAGGCAGCTCAATGTTCCCGGGACAGATGCTACAGGAAGGATAGAAGGGGAGGCAAGACAGGAGGGGGATCGGTGTTTTTGATCAGTGCACACATCACTGCAGCACTGAGAGAGGATATTCCCGAGGATCGCCCAGTGAAGCTGTATTAGTAGAACGAAGAAATACGGCTGGATGATCAGTTTGATATGACGCAGTCGTCACGGGAAATTGAGCAGCAAATATGTCGGAGATCTCAGATATCTGTAAGAATGATAGAGTTGTAGTGGTCGGGGATTTTCACTTTCTAAACCTAGACTGGGACTGCCATAATGTTCACAGCTTGGATGGGAGGAATTTGTTCAGTGTATTGAAGAAAACTGTCTCAGTCAGTTTGTAACTGTTCCGACTGGAGAAAGGGATGAAACCTGACCTCCCTTCGGGAAACAAGGGAGAGAAAGGGGCTGAAGTCTTTGTGGGGGATCACTTTGGCAAAGTCACCACAATTCTATTAGTTTGAAAATAGCGATGGAAAAGGACAGGCCTGGTCCACAAGTTAAAGATCGAAACTGGCCTTGCCCCAGTCCAGAAGGTATTAGGCAAAACTGTCAAAAATTTGATTCATGGAGGCTATTTGCAAGTAAAGGGACGTCGGGCAAGTGGGATTCTTTTAAAAGAGAGATTAAGTAAGATTTCAGGGGCAGCATATTCCTGTTACTGTGAAGGACAATGCTGACGCAAGTGGGAAACACTGGATGCTCTCTGCTCTATGCATGTTGAGTGATCTTACCTCACTGCAGGATTTATTGAAGGCTCCAGATCTCCCTGCTCTTTGTCT
>NW_025188488.1:0-928 GCF_004010195.1 Chiloscyllium plagiosum | reverse complement strand
TGAACAGCACGGATTGTAGCTGAAGACAAGCAGAAAGGAACAGGAAGCACAAATTTTAATTTTACTGTATATTAGTGAATCGATTTGTGACAGGAAATTTTGGGAAAGAGTAAATTATGTTTTTTTTGGAATGGACAAAGTCTCTGCAACAAGGTAGACTAATTTGTGACACAGAGATGAAAGAGATTTAGACACCAGGGAGACGTGGTTACCGGGCGAACAAAATTTGGAACATAAATATTCAATGTTTCACAACCATGCGGAAATTCAGTCAAAATGGGCAACACTAACAATAATGGAGAACAAAGCCATTAGAGAGAAAACATTTGGCCGCAGATCATGAAGTAGATCGGTCTGCATGTAATTTATGGCTACTACTTGCCAAGGACACAATCGGCAGCACAGTTTTAGCCACCGAACAGCATTTCATTGCTCATCACTGCATTAAAGAGGAACTCATTGGAATTTTCAAAAAAGGTATTGTGATAATTTAGTGAAACTTCAATATTCATATAATCTTGATAATCACACTGACAAGAGTCATATTTTGAGAGGAGATTATAGATTTTTTTTCAGTGCTTCTTTGAATAACACATTGTGCAACTAGTCCCTCACTGGCTAAGGACATAAATATCTCAGTGCGACCGTGTGTCATGAAACTTAGTGAGTAATGTCACCTGGGGAGATCCCCTGGGAAATTGGGTAAAGTACTGTTTAAAGAAATATGAAGTTTTAAATTGAATCACAGAAAGGGCAAGTTACATCTAGAAACAAAAACAGCCACTGACATGAGTTTGGGAGGAGAACTGACCAAGGTAAACAGGCTAAACAGACTGAAACGTGTGTCTGTAAGTGGATAATGGAGAAAAAAAATGAAGGAACAGTGTAAAACATTCAACAAAAGAACGTTCCATTGAAACAGACAAAA
>NW_025188487.1:0-3132 GCF_004010195.1 Chiloscyllium plagiosum | reverse complement strand
GCCAAAATACTAGTAGGCCAATAATACTAGTAGGCTAATAATACCAGCAGGGCCAATAATACTAGTAGGGCCAATAATACTTGTAGGCCAATAATACTAGTAGGCCAATAATACTAGCAAGGCCAATAATACTAGTAGGCCAATAATACTACTAGGGCAATAATACTAGTAAGGCCAATAATACTAGTAGGCCAATAATACTAGCAGGGCCAATAATACTAGCAGGCCAATAATACTAGTAGGGCCAATAATTCTAGTAGGCCAATAATATTAGCAGGGCCAATAATACTAGTAGGGCCAATAATACTAGTAGGCCAATAATACTAGCAGGGCCAATAATACTAGTAGGGCCAATAATACTAATAGGCCAATAATACTAGTAGGGTCAATAATACTAGTAGGGCAATAATACTAGGAGGGCAATAATACTAGTAGGGCCAATAATACTAGTAGGCCAATAATACTAGCAGGGCCAATAATACTAATAGGGCCAATAATACTAGTAGGCCAATAATACTAGTCGGGCCAATAATACTAGTAGGCCAATAATACTAGTAGGGCAATAATACTAGCAGGGCCAATAATACTAGTAGGCCAATAATGCAAGCAGGGCCAATATTACTAGTAGGCCAATAATACTAGTAGGCCCAATAATACTAGCAGGGCCAATAATACTAGTAGGGCCAATAATATTAGTAGGGCCAATAATACTAGCAGGCCAATAATACTAGGATGCCATTAATACTAGTAGGGCCAATAATACGAGTAGGCCAATACTACTAGTAGGGCCAATAATACTAGCAGGGCCAATAAAAATAGTAGGGCCAATAATATTAGTAGGCCAATAATACTAGTAGGGCCAATAATACGAGTAGGCCAATACTACTAGCAGGGCCAATAATACTAGCAGGCCAATATTACTAGTCGGCCAATAATACTAGCAGGGCCAATAATACTAATAGGGCCAACAATACTAGTAGGCCAATAATACTAGTAGGCCAATAATACTGGCACGCCAATAATACTAGTAGGGCCAACAATACTAGCAGGCCAATAATACTAGTAGGCCAATAATACTAGCAGGGCCAATAATACTAGCAGGCCAATAATACTAGTAGGGCCAACAATACTAGTAGGCCAATAACACTAGTAGGCCAATAATACTAGCAGGCCAATAATACGAGCAGGGCCAATAATACTAGCAGGCCAATAATACTTGCAGGGCCAATAATACTAGTAGGGCCAATAATACTAGTAGGCCAATAATACTAGCAGGGCCAATAATACCAGCAGGGCCAATAATACCAGTAGGGCCAAAAATACTAGTAGGCCAATAATACTAACAGGGCCAATAATACTAGCAGGGCCAATAATACTAGTAAGGCCAATAATACTAGTAGGCCAATAGTACTACTAGGGCAATAATACTAGTAGGGCCAATAATACTAGTAGGCCAATAATACTAGCAGGGCCAATAATACTAGTAGGGCCAATAATACTAGTAGGCCAATAATACTAGCAGGGGCCAATAATACTAGTAGGGCCAATAGTACTAGCAGGCCAATAATACTAGCAGGGCCAATAATAGTAGTAGGGCCAATAATACTAGTAGGCCAATAATACTAGTAGGCTAATAATACTAGCAGGGCCAATAATACTAGTAGGGCCAATAATGTTAGTAGGGCCAATAATACTAGTAGGCCAATAATACTAGCAGGGCCAATAATACTAGTAGCGCCAATAATATTAGTAGGGCCAATAATACTAGTAGGCCAATAATACTAGTAGAGCCAATAATACTAGTAGGGCCAATAATACTAGCAGGGCCAATAATACTAGTAGGCCAATAATACTAGCAGGCCAATAATACTAGCAAGGCCAATAATACTAGTAGTGCCAATAATACTAGTAGGCCAATAATACTAGCAGGGCCAATAATACTAGTAGGGCCAATAATACTAGTAGGCCAATAATACAAGTCGGGCCAATAATACTAGAAGGCCAATAATACTAGCAAGGCCAATAATACTAGTAGTGCCAATAATACTAGTAGGCCAATAATACTAGCAGGGCCAATAATACTAGTAGGGGCCAATAATACTAGCAGGGCCAATAATACTAGTAGGGCCAATAATACTAGTAGGCCAATAATACAAGTCGGGCCAATAATACTAGAAGGCCAATAATACTAGCAGGGCCAATAATACTAGTAGGCCAATAATGCTAGCAGGGCCAATAATACTAGTAGGCCCAATAATACTAGTAGGCCCAATAATACTAGCAGGGCCAATAATACTAGTAGGGCCAATAATACGAGTAGGCCAATAATACTAGCAGGTCCAATAATACTAGTAGGCCCAGTAATACTAGTAGGCCCAATAATACCAGCAGGGCTAATAAAAATAGTAGGGCCAATAATACTAGTAGGCCAATAATACTAGTAGGGCCAATAATACTAGTAGGGCCAACAATACTAGTAGGCCAATAATACTGGTAGGCCAATAATACTAGCAGGCAAATAATACTAGTAGGGCCAATAATACTAATAGGCCAATAATACTAGCAGGCCCGATAATACTAGCAGGCCAACAATACTAGTAGGGCCAACAATACTAGTAGGCCAATAATACTAGTAGGCCAATAATGCTAGCAGGCCAATAATACTAGCAGGGCCAATAATACTAGTAGGCCAATAATACTTGCAGGGCCAATAATACTAGTAGGGCCAAAATACTAGTAGGCCAATAATACTAGTAGACTAATAATACCAGCAGGGCCAATAATACTAGTAGGGCCAATAATACTTGTAGCCCAATAATACTAGTAGGCCAATAATACTAGCAAGGCCAATAATACTAGTAGGTCAATAATACTACTAGGGCAATAATACTAGTAGGGCCAATAATACTAGTAGGGCCAATAATACTAGTAGGCCAAAAATACTAGTAGGGCCAATAATACTAGCAGGGGCCAATAATACTTGAAAGGGCCAATAATACTAGCAGGGCCAATAATACTAGTAGGGCCAATAATACTAGTAAGCCCAATAATACTAGCAGGCCAATAATACCAGAAGGCCAAGAAAACTAGTAGGGCCAATAATACTAGTAGGGGCAATAATACTAGTAGGCC
>NW_025188486.1:0-3132 GCF_004010195.1 Chiloscyllium plagiosum | reverse complement strand
AGTGTTTTCACTGCCAGAGGTTTGGGTACGTAAGGTCACAGTGCTGCTTATTAAAGAGCACGATTAAACGACTTGCTGAAGAAGAAAATGAACTTTCTATGGACAGAACAATGCCAGGAGCCCGCCAACCGTTTGAAAGCCATTTTAACTACACTAAACGTTTCAAAACTTTTAAAATCGCCCTTGGTGCTCGTGACATAGGAGTTTAAGTTGTACTGTTTCAGGAAGACGAGGACGTGATTGAACTGCGAGTGGGTTACTTTTCAAAGAAGCTCAATATCCACAAGAGGAAATACTCCACGATCGAAAAAGAAGTATTGTCTTTGATACTGGTCTTACAACGTTTTAATGTGTATTTCACTTTCAATGTGTGCCAAACGATTGTGTACACGATTCACAATTCCCCTACATTCTGAAAACGCTTTACCGGCAAGAATATTAGACTATTGCAGATACATTATCCCGGATTTAACTGGTAGAGCTTAAATGAGATTTGAATTTATCCGATGTTGGGAAGACGTTAAGCTGAATTTGGATTAAAGTTACTTGTATGTTATGCCAATGTGTTCAAAGAATAGAAAGAAAAATGAAGCCATCTTTTCATTATGATGCCTCTTTTTTCCTTAAAGGGGAGATATTATGAAGCTCTAAGTGGTACTGTGCCTTTAAGAAATTTGAAACACTTAGCAAGCACACAGAGTACTGGAAGATTTGAAATGTAATATTTGGTTAAGCAGCTAGCAGTACCTGGGTTGCTATGAGGTAATACAAATTCAAATTTGGCCACAAAGTTTAAATCATGCTCCAAAACAACAATCCCCAATCGAGTTTGAATTTAGTATTTTAATAATATTAAAAGCAATGAAACGATCCCCAAGTGTTTTTTCTGCCTTTCTGCTTTAAATTATGGAGAGGGGTTTACCCCGTGTCATAACACAGGTTACATGTCAGACGACTGGAGGTTGCTAACGTGGTATAAAATCGAACAAAAAAATCAACAGTTGGGAGAGAACTTCAAAGCCATAAGCATGTAGAGACCGTCCGAAGCACTGCTCTCTTAAAGTTGCATTTGTCTCTCAAAAACCTGTGAAAGAGAAATTCGAAGAAGACGAAAATCTTCAGATGGAGATACAAAGGGAAACTTTGACAGCTGCCGAGTTTTGAAAAATGAAGTTGTGGTACATATTAATCGGCAGTTCAATGGGACTAGAGTACAGAAGGATGCGTAAGTGATAGTTTAAAGAAACGAGTTGGAAATTGTTGTTTGTTAATTATTCTCTTTTGCACTTTTAAGAAAGAAAGTTGTTAATTGTTACTTTAAAATTTTCTGAGCCTCTCACATTTCCACAGATTACTGCACGGGGAAAATCTTTTTTTTTGCGTTGCTGGTTTAAAATAAGCAGTTGTGAAACATTTTAGATGCCGGTAGACTGGAGGTTGGCTAACGTGGTATCACTATTTAAGAATGGCGATAATGAAAAGCCAGAAAACTATGGACAGGTGAGCCTGATATCGTGGTGGGCAAGTTGTTGGTGGGAATCCTGAGAGAGAGGACATACATGTATTTGGAAAGGCAAGGACTGATTCGCACATGACGCTGTGCGTGGGAAATCATATATCGCGAACTTGTTTGAGGATTCTGAAGAAGTAACAAAGAGGACTGATGAGGGCAGAGTGTTCGACATGATCGATGTGGGCTTCAGTTTGCGCATTCGGGCAGATTCCCATGGGAGACTGGCTGGCAAGGTAAGATCTCATGGAATAAAGAGAGAACTAGCCATTTGTATACAGAACTAGCTCGCAGGTAGAAGATGGAGGGTGTTGATGGAGGTTTGTTTTTCATTTGGAGGTCTGTGACCAGTGGAGTGCCATAAGGATTCGTGCTGGGTCCACTACTTATTTCATAATACAAATGCTTTGAATGTCAACATCTCAGTTAGAGTTAATGAATTTGTAGATGACACCAAAAATGGATTTGTAGTGGACAGCAAAGAAGGTTACTCAGAATATGAAGTGATCTTGATCAGATGGACCATTAGACTTCGGAGTCACAGACGGATATTAATTTAGATAAATACGAGGTGTTGCATGTTGGAAAAGCAAATCTTAGCAGGACTTATAACACAATGGGCATAGGGCATGCTACTGAACAAAGAAGCCTTGGAGTGCAAGTTCATCTTTTCTTGAATGTAGCATGACAGGTAGATAGAGCAGTGTAGAAGGCGTTTGATATGATTCTTTTTGTTGGTCAGAGCTTTGCTGTAGGTGTTGGGACGTTATGTAGTGTTTGTGCAGGACATGCGTTAGGCCATTTTGAGAATATTGCGTGCAATTCTCCTCTTTCATATCAAAATGTTGTTATAATTCTTCAAAAGGTTCAGAAAAGACGGACAAGGATGTTGGCAGGGTTGGAGTATTTGACATATATGGAGAGGCTGAATAGCCTGGGACTGTTTTCCTTTTAGTGTCGCACTGAGGAGTGATCTTATCGAGGTTTATAAAATCATGAAGTGCATGGATAGGATAAATATACAAAGTTTTTACCATGGCATGGGGGGAGTCAAGATCTTAAGGCCATCGGTTTAGGATGAGAGGGGAAAGATAGGGAAGGAACGGAAGGCGGATCATTTTCTTGCAGAGGGTGGTGCAAGAAATGAGATGTCAGATGAAGTGGTGGAGGCTGATGTAAGTGTGGCATTTTAGCTTAAATTACAATTAGAATCTTAGATTAGATTACTTACAGTGTGGAAACAGGCCCTTCGGCCCAACAGGTTCACGCCAACCCTCAGAAGAGCAACCCACCAAGACCCATTCCCCGATATTTACCCCTTTTCCTAACACTACGGGCAATTTAGCACGACCAATTCACCCTAACCTGCACGTTTTTGGACTGTGGGATGAAACGCGAACAACCGGAGGAGCCCCACACAGACACAGAGAGAATGTGCAAACTCCACACAGGCAGTTGCCTAAGGCGGGAATTGAACCCGGGTCTCTGGCGCTGTGAGGAAGCAATGCTAACCACTGTGCTGCCCCTGGTTGGATATATGAGTTGGAATGGTTTAGACGAATATGGGCCTAATTTAAGTATGGATATCGGGTCGTCGTGGGCTAGTTGAACCGAAGGGTATG
>NW_025188485.1:0-3132 GCF_004010195.1 Chiloscyllium plagiosum | reverse complement strand
GCACGACACAACTGTATCTCTGGTAAAAAGTGAGCACGACACAATTGTATCTCTGGTAAAAGGTGGTCATAATGTCATTGAATTTCTTTCAAATGTTTGTGACATATTCCAGCTCCAAACGAGAATCCTGAACTTCATCAAAGCCAATGCGATTAGTCCGAAAGGTGAGCTCGCTCCGATTGGGAAATAGACTAGGTGTTAGGTAAATGAATACTTCTAAACAAAAGACTTTAAATATTCCACAAAAAAATGCTTCCATTAACAATGGATAAGTTAGCAAGAACGATCTATCTGTGGCTGACCGAAGGAGTTAAGGGGAAGCGTTAGATTCGGTGATTAGACTGGTAATTTGGCAAAGAGTGGTCAAAAGTTCTGAGGATTTGATTAACCTTATAAGGTTGGAAAGAACAGCCAAAACATTCGTTAAAGGTTGGGGGTGGGGTGGGGTGAGGTCGGGGGTGTGGAGGGGAGGTTGTGAGGAATACAGGAGCAAACTAACGAGAACCAGAAAGATCATCTCTAACAACTTTTACAACAGGATGGCTTTCTCTCAGTCAGGTTGGGGGATGGTGAGTTACTGAACACAGTTCAAAAAGATAAGGTTTGACAGTGACAGTAAACCTGCAGTTCAGACAGAGGATACTCCAAAGCACTAAGCTCATCATTTAAATTAATGAGCCATGCATCAAAGTGCCCATTGAAAATGCCAAGCAGCAGAGTGAGCTGGTAATTTTGGTTTGGGGCTCTCTTCGTTAACAAGCACGGCATAGGTCAAGTTAGACCTATGCCCTGTCAAGTTAGATCACCAAGGATGTGACAGCAGCTAAGCCAAAACGTGGTTCACTAACACTGATACTGCAAGCAGGGCTTTGTGCAACCTGGTTGTGAGTTGATGAACATGGAGGAGAGTAAATAGTATCCTCACATACAGATAAGGAAGGACACCACTTCCACTGGGACAACACATCCATCCTAGGGCAAGCCAAACAGAGACCCGCACCAGAATTCCTAGAAGCCTGGCATTCCAACCGGAACTCTATCAACAAACACATCGAGTTAGACCCCATCTACCACCGCCTGAGAAAAGGGGCAGGACATGATGTCACCAACACAGGAAACGACGTCACCACAGGAAATGACATCACCAACTCCAGGAAACCTAAACACACAAATAGAAAGTGGGCTACACCACTTGTGTGTCGTTCGGAGGCTCACTGAAGACGTTACCGAGTATGGTGATGAAACGTCTGAAACAGAACCTTCCAGCACAGCGAGCAAACCTACATCAAGAGTAACTAATGTTGTTCCATGAGAGGAGGTTAACACAAAAGTGACATGCTATCGGTCCACGCACAGTTCTGCCCGGCCATGAAGGTGAGGGAAAACAACAGTCATGCAAAAATATTTTGCCAAAGTGTCCTTAGTGGAAGAGATATATTATACTGCAGCAAGAAAAGGTAATCTGAGGGCTCATAAAAGGATTGAAATTAAGACCACTATTGTAAGCAATGAAAAAATATTCAAAAAGTGGGAAATGGGTAAAACAATGAACGTTCGTGGTAGCCTGCATGCCACTCCCCAAAAGCGATAACAACAGAAGGAGTGACTTTCCACAACTCCCTGTGGGTGCAGTCATTCCAGTGAATGCAGTTGCAAGTGTAACACTGAAAGTGAGAAAAGGGATGGCAACACTGCAACTTGCTATGCTCAAAGAGCCATCAGACCATATCTGCACCGTCACTCTCCATGCTGTATGAGCAGTGAGAGCTCTATCTGCACCGTCACTCTCCATGCTGTATGAGAAGTGAGAGCTCTATCTGCACCGTCACTCTCCATGCTGTATGAGCAGTGAGAACTCTATCTGCACGGTCACTCACCATGCTGTATGTGCAGTGAGAGTTCTATCTGCACCGTCACTCTCCATGCTGTATGAGCAGTGAGAGCTCTATCTGCACCGTCACTCTCCATGCTGTATGAGCAGTGAGAGCTCTATCTGCACCGTCACTCTCCATGCTGTATGAGCAGTGAGAGCTCTATCTGCACCGTCACTCTCCATGCTGTATGAGCAGTGAGAGCTCTATCTGCACCGTCACTCTCCATGCTGTATGAGCAGTGAGAACTCTATCTGCACCGTCACTCTCCATGCTGTATGAGAAGTGAGAACGCTATCTGCACCGTCACTCTCCATGCAGTATGAGCAGTGAGACCTCTATCTGCACTGTCACTCTCCATGCTGTATGAGCAGTGAGAGGTCTATCTGCACCGTCACTCTCCATGCTGTATGAGCAGTGAGAGCTCTATCTGCACCGTCACTCTCCATGTTGTATGAGCAGTGAGACCTCTATCTGCACTGTCACTCTCCATGCTGTATGAGCAGTGAGAGCTCTATCTGCACCGTCACTCTCCATGTTGTATGAGCAGTGAGAGCTCTATCTGCACCGTCACTCTCCATGCTGTATGAACAGTGAGAACTCTATCTGCACCGTCACGCTCCATGCTGTATGAGCAGTGAGAGCTCTATCTGCACCGTCACGCTCCATGCTGTATGAGCAGTGAGAGCTCTATCTGCACCGTCACTCTCCATGCTGTATGTGCAGTGAGAGCTCTATCTGCACGGTCACTCTCCATGCTGTATGTGCAGTGAGAGCTCTATCTGCACCGTCACTCCATGCTGTATGAGCAGTGAGAGCTCTATCTGCACCGTCACTCTCCATGCTGTATGAGCAGTGAGAACTCTATCTGCACGGTCACTCTCCATGCTGTATGAGCAGTGAAAGCTCTATCTGCACCGTCACTCTCCATGCTGTATGAGCAGTGAAAGCTCTATCTGCACCGTCACTCTCCATGCTGTATGAGCAGTCAGAGATCTATCTGCACCGTCACTCTCCATGCTGTATGAGCAGTGAGAGCTCGATCTGCACCGTCACTCTCCATGCTGTATGTGCAGTGAGAGCTCTATCTGCACCGTCTCTGTCCATGCTGTATGAGCAGTCAGAGCTCTATCTGCACCGTCACTCTCCATGCTGTATGAGCAGTCAGAGCTCTATCTGCACCGTCTCTGTCCATGCTGTATGAGCAGTCAGAGCTCTATCTGCACCCTCACTCTCCATGCTGTATGAGCAGTGAG
Source organism: Chiloscyllium plagiosum (assembly GCF_004010195.1). Lineage (NCBI taxonomy): Eukaryota > Metazoa > Chordata > Chondrichthyes > Orectolobiformes > Hemiscylliidae > Chiloscyllium > Chiloscyllium plagiosum. The sequence goes on along the minus strand of NW_025188485.1, from coordinate 5 downwards.
AGCTC
>NW_025188484.1:0-3132 GCF_004010195.1 Chiloscyllium plagiosum | reverse complement strand
ATTGGCCATGGGAAATTGTCCCATCGTGCCCAGACATGCGCAGGTTAGGGTGGATTGGCCATGGGAAATTGTCCCATTGTGCCCACGGATGTGCAGGTTAGGGTGGATTGGGATTGGACATGGGAAACTGTCCCATCGTGCGCAGGGATGTGCTGGTTAGGTTGGATTGGCCATGGGAAATTGTCCCATCGTGCCCAGACATGCGCAGGTTAGGGTGGATTGGCCATGGGAAAAAACTGACCCATCGTGTCCAGGGATTTGCAGATTATGGTGGGATTGGCCATGGGAAATTGTCCCATTGTGCCCACGGATGTGCAGGTTAGGTTGGATTGGCCATGGGAAATTGTCCCACCGTGCCCAGGGATGTGCAGGTTCAGATGGGATTGGCTTTGGGAAACTGACCCATCGTGTCCAGGGATTTGCAGATTATGGTGGGATTGGCCATGGGAAATTGTCCCATCGTGTACAGGGATGTGCAGGCTATGGAGGGTTTGGCCACGTGAAATTGTCTGATCGTGCCCAGTGATGTGCAGTTTAGAGTGGGATTGGCCAAGCGAAATTGTCCCATATTTCCCAGGGATTTGCAGGTTAGGGTGGATTTGCCGTGGGAAATTATCCCATCGTGCCCAGGGATGTGCAGGTTGGGGTGGATTTGCCGTGGGAAATTGTCCCATCGTGCCCAGGGATGTGCAGGTTGGGGTGGATTGGCCATGGGAAATTGTCCCATCGTGACCACGGATGTGCAGGTTAGGGTGGATTGGTCATGGGAAATTGTCCCATCGTGCCCATGGATGTGCAGGTTAGGGTGGAATGGCTGTGCAAAATTGCCCCATTGTGCCCAGAGATGTGCAGGTTAGGGTGGATTGGCTGTCGGAAATTGTCCCATCGTGCCCAGGGATGTGAACATCAGGGTGGATCGGGATGGGAGATTGTCCCATCGTGCCCAGGGATGTGCTGGTTAGGGTGGATTGGCCATGAGAAATTGTCCCAACCTGCCCAGAGATGTGCAGGTTAGTGTGGAGTGGCCATGGGAAATTATCCCATCGTGCCCAGGGATGTGCAGCTTAGGGTGGATTGTCCATGGGCAATTGTCCCATCGTGCCCAGAGATGCGCAGGTTAGGGTGGATTGGCCATGGGTAATTGTCCCATTGTGCCCAGGGATGTGCAGGATAGGGTGGATTGGCCATGGTAAATTGTCCCATCGTGCCCAGGGATGTGCTGGTTAGGTTGGATTGGCAGTGGGAAATTGTCCCATCGTGCCCAGGGATGTGCAGGTTAGGGTGGGATTGGCCATGGGAAATTTTCCCATCGTGCCCAAGGATGTGCAGGTTAGGTTGGATTGGACATGGGAAATTGTCTCATCGTGCCCAGGGATGAGCAGTTTCGGATGGGATTGGCTTTGGGAATCTGACCCATTGTGCCCAGGGATTTGCAGGTTATGGTGGGATTGGCCATGGGAAATTTTCCCATTGTGCCCAAGGATGTGCAGGTTAGGGTGGATTGGCCATGGGAAATTGTTCCATCGTGCTCACGCATGTGCAGTTTAGGGTGGATTGGCCATGGGAAATTGTCCCATCGTGCCCAAGGATGAGCAAGTCAGGGTGGATTGGGCATGGGAAATTGTCCCATCGTGCCCAGGGATGTGCAGGTTAGGGTGGATTGGCTGTGGGAAATTGTCCCATCGTGCCCTGGGATGAGCAGGTCAGGGTGGATTGGCTTTGGGAAACTGACCCATTGTGCCCAGGGATTTGCAGGTTATGGTGGGATTGGCCATGGGAAATTGTCCCATCGTGCACAGGGATTTGCAGGCTAGGGAGGGTTTGGCCACGTGAAATTGTCTGATCGTGCCCAGTGATGTGCAGTTTAGAGTGGGATTGGCCATGCGAAATTGTCCCATCTTGCCCAGGGATGTGCAGGTTAGGGTGCATTGGACATGGGAAATTGTCCCATCGTGCCCAGGGATGTGCACGTCAGGGTGGATTGGGTATGGGAAATTGTCCCATCGTGCGCAGGAATGTGCTGGTTAGGTTGGATTGGCCGTGGGAAATTGTCGCATTGTGTAGGGATGTGCAGGTTCGGGTGGGATTGGCTTTGGGAAACTGTCCCATCGTGCCCAGGGATTTGCGGGTTAGAGTGGGATTGGCCATGGGAAATTGTCCCATCGTGCCCAGGGATGCGCAGGTTAGGTTGGATTGGCCATGGGAAATTGTCCCATCGGGTCCAGGGATGTGCAGGTTCGGATGGGATTGGCTTTGGGAAACTGACCCATCGTGCCCAGGGATTTGCAGATTATGGTGGAATTGGCCATGGGAAATTGTCCCATCGTGCCCAGGGATGCCCAGGTTAGGTTGGATTGGCCATGGGAAATTGTCCCATCGTGCCCAGGGATGCGCAGGTTAGGTTGGATTGGCCATGGGAAATTGTCCCATCGTGTCCAGGGATGTGCAGGTTCAGATGGGATTGGCTTTGGGAAACTGACCCATCGTGTCCAGGGATTTGCAGATTATGGTGGGATTGGCCATGGGAAATTGTCCCATCGTGCACAGGGATTTGCAGGCTAGGGAGGGTTTGGCCACGTGAAATTGTCTGATCGTGCCCAGTGATGTGCAGTTTAGAGTGGGATTGGCCATGCAAAATTGTCCCATCTTGCCCAGGGATGTGCAGGTTAGGGTGGATTTGCCGTGGGAAATTGTCCCATCGTGCCCAGGTATGTGCAGGTTGGGTGAATTGGCCATGGGAAATTGTCCCATCCTACCCAGGGATGTGCAGATTGGGGTGGATTTGCCGTGGGAAAATGTCCCATCGTTCCCAGGGATGTGCAGGTTAGGGTGAATTGGCCATGGGTAATTGTCCCATTGTGCCCAGGGATGTGCAGGTTAGGGTGGATTGGCCATGGGAAATTGACCCATCGTGCCCAGGGATGTGCAGGTTCGGATGGGATTGGCTTTGGGAAACTGACCCATTGTGCTCAGGGAGTTGCAGGTTATGGTGGGATTCGCCATGGGAAATGTTCCCATTGTGCCCAGGGATGTGCAGGTTAGGGTGGATTGGCTGTGGGAAATTGTCCCATCTTGCCCACGGATGTGCAGGTTAGGGTGGGATTGGCCATGGGAAATTGTCCCATCATGCCC
>NW_025188483.1:1779-3132 GCF_004010195.1 Chiloscyllium plagiosum | reverse complement strand
ACATAAAATCATAGAGTAATATGGTATGAAAACAGGCCCTTCAGCCCAATGTGGTCCATGCTGACCAAGGTGCCAACTCTTCTAGTTCCAATTGCCAGCATTTGGTCTATATCCTTCTTTAAACTTCCTGTACATGGACCTCTCCAAATGATTTCTAAATGTTGCTATTTTGTCAGTTTCAACCACTTTGTCTGGCAGCCCGTTCCATATACGCACCACTCTCTGCGTCCTCAGCAGACTCTTCTTAAATCTTTCCCCTCACACCTTATAATATATCCTCTAGTTTCAAACCCCCATCCCTGGAAAAAGACTATATGCATTCATCCGACTATGCCCTTAAGATTTTTTGCACCTCAATAAAATCACCCCTCATCCTGCTATGTTCGAAGGAATAAAGTCCTATCCTGGCCAACCTCTCTGTGTAACTCAGGCCTCTTACTCCTGGCAATGCCTTGTGAATCTTCTTTGCACTCTACTTACTTGGCACCTTACCCCTGCACCTATCTAAAACTTTACCTACCTGGGAACTATCTCCCCCTCGGAGAAAGTGAGGTCTGCAGATGCTGGAGATCAGAGCTTAAAAATGTTTTGCTGGAAAAGCGCAGCAGGCCAGGCAGCATCAAAGGAGCAGGAGAATCGATGTTTCGGGCATAAGAAGGGCTTATGCCCGAAACGTCGATTTTCCTGTTCCTTTGATGCTGCCTGACCTGCTGCACTTTTCCAGCAACACATTTTTAAGCAACTATTTCCCCCTCACCAGGTACCCCGCTTACATGTGTTCTCCAGCCACATTGGTTTGGTCAGAAACTGTGTCCAGTATGTGCATTGTTAATTTGTATTAGAATATTGTGTACATGGTAATAAGTACCTTGCCTCAGTGATTTTTCATTCACCCCAGTCAAAGCTGTAAAACACAATTTTTTTTCCAGTTTTTCTTCAGAACATCAGTCCGTACTCTGAAGGAATATCTATGGTAACTATGAGAAATACTCAGTTTGATGGCTGTGGCCTCTCTTTTTGATTGACAAATACATGCTTCAGTCTTTCAATTAGTTGTGATGTTCATTGCTCAACATTGATGGATAACTAATTGCTGTGTCCTTTATTAATCTACAATTACTCATCACAATTTCACAACCACTTGATCACATAATAAGCTAACAGCATGGATTGTAGTTTATTAGATTAATATCACAATCTAATCAATGAGGGTGGAATATACTTTACCTTTCTCTTAGGTTGGAAGTCAGTTAGCTAAGTTGGCTGGAGGGCTGGTTTTCAATGCAGGTCAATAGCATTGGTCCGATTCCCGGACCCATCAGTTCTCTGGTGCCAAATGTATATTTAAGGAAG
>NW_025188483.1:0-1189 GCF_004010195.1 Chiloscyllium plagiosum | reverse complement strand
TGAATGCCAGCTGAACTCGTAAATAGACATAGACATAGAAAAGTACAGCCGAGAACAGGCCCTTTGGCCCACGATGTTGTGCCGAGATTTAATCCTAATATAAAATATACTAACAACCTACGCACCCCTCAACTCAGTGTTATCCATGTGCATGTCCAGAAGTTGCTTAAATCCCCAATGACTCTGCTTCCACCATCACCTCTGGTCCACAACCATACATTCACAACACTCTGTGTAAAACATCTACCTCTGACGTCTCCTTTATATCTTCCTCCTGATATCCTCAAACTATGACCTCTTGTACCAGTTAATCCTGGACTGGAGAAAAGTCTCTGGCTATTGACTCCATCTATCCCTCTCATTATTTTGTACACCTCTATCAGGCCTCCTCTCTTGCTCTTTCTCTCCAGAGAGAAAGGTCTGAGCCTAAGATTTGTCATAGTAATTTAAATAATTTTCACTTATTTGAAATAGGGCTGTCCACAGGCAAGGAATGAGTCAAATAATATTCCAATAATTATATTTTGTGATAAGCACAATAGTAACTTATTAAAATAGAACATTATGATTTTATCGACTTAGATATTCACACGGTGGTCAACAATAAATTTACCAAGGGCAGTGCATTCCTAAAATCAACATAATACTGACTCATAACAGATTTTGTACTCAAGAGAGAATCAAGTAATTTTGCTTAAAAACATGATACCGTTTTATATTCTGACACAGTTTTGAGCACAATTTGCTGCTATGTTATGCATTGCAGTCAAAGCAGAAATATTTGCCTAATTACACAATGCTGAAGAGGTATTAGTAACTTACTGGGTATTCCAATAGCCCCAAGTACAGGGCAATAAATGAATTCAACATCAGCGAGTGTTGGAAACACGTTGTACTCCGGATACTTCATACTCAGAGGAAAGCGATTAGTCCGAGCTTATCTGGAAATGTGATCATCATTTATACATAGAAAAGATGTCCTCCAGGGGTACAATTTGGCTGGATGGTTATTGATATTAGTTACAGTTTTTTTAACAAACATATCTGAGAGAGACATGTTGCATCACAAGTAAACTTGAAAATTGGGTACTTTGAGGTCATGAGTAATAGATGGGGGTGTGAAAAATGGTGATCCCTTCTTTGGTTTAACCTCTGCAACCCCAACAGCATCTCGATATCAGATGGCTCA
>NW_025188482.1:0-3132 GCF_004010195.1 Chiloscyllium plagiosum | reverse complement strand
CTTATAGCAGTTTTTCATAGTGTGATTTCCTATAGCGCGTTTCCATAGCATGATCTCCTATAGCGCTTTTCTATAGTGCGATTTTCTATAGCAGTTTTGCATAGCGTGATTTTCTATAGCAGTTTTCCATAGCGTGATTTCCTACAGCAGTTTTCCATAGTGTGATTTTCTATAGCGGATTTCCATAACGTGATTTTCTATAGTAGTTTTCTTCAGCGCGATATCCTATAGCAGTTTTCCACAGTGTGATTTCCTATTGCGATTTTCCATTGCACGTTTTCCTACAACAGTTTTTTATAGCGTGATTTCCTATAGCGCTTCTCCATACATGATTTCCTATAGCGTTTTTCTATAGCGCGATTTCCTATAGCGGATTCCCATAGCGCAACTTCCTGTAGCGGTTTTCCATAGCACAATTTCCTATAGCGGTTTTCCATAGCATGATTTCCTATAGCGGTTTTCCAGAGCATGATTTTCTATAGGACTTTTCCATAGTGCGATTTTCTATTGTCATTTTCCATAACGTGATTTCCTTTCGCACTTTTCCATAGTGTGATTTTGTACAACGGTTTTCCAGAGCACGAATTACTATAGCAGTTTTCCATAACGTCATTTTCTATAGCGCTTTTCCATAGCGTGATTTTCTATAGCAGTTTTTCATAGTGTGATTTCCTATAGTGGGTTTCCATAGCGGGATTTTCTATGACAGTTTACTATAGTGCGATTTTCTGTAGCAGTTTTCCATAGTGCGATTTCCTGTAGCGCTTTTCCATAGCATGATTTTCTATTGAGGATTTCCATAGCGCGATTTTCTATGGCGGTTTTTCATAGTGTGATTTCCTAATGCGCTGTTCCATAGTGGGACTTTCTATGGCAGTTTTCCATAGCGTGATCTTCTATAGCAGTTTTTCAAAGCATGATTTCCTATAGCGCCATTTCCTACAGTGCTTTTCTATAGTGTTTTTTTTCTATAGCGCTTTTCCATAGCGTGATTTCCTACAGCATTTTTACATAGTGCAATTTGCTAGAGCGGTTTTCCACAGCGTGATTTTCTGTAGCAGTTTTCCATAGCATGATTTCCTATAGCAGTTTTCCATAGCATGATTTCCTATAGCGCTTTTCCATAGCGTGATTTCCTGTAGCAGTTTTCCATAGCATGATTTCCTATTTCCTATAACGGTTTTCCATGGCATGATATTCTATAGCGCTTTTCAATAGCATTATTTCCTAATAGTGTTTTTCCATAGCGCGATTTTCTATAGTGCTTTTCCAGCGTGTGATTTCCTATAGTGCTTTTCCATAGCACAATTTCCTATAGCTGTTTTCCATAGCATGATTTTCTATAGGACTTTTCCATAGCGCGATTTCTGATAGCGTTTTTTTCATAGCGTGATTTCCTACAGCGGTTTTCCGTAGCGTGATTTCCTATAGCGCTTTTCCATAGCGTGATTTCCTGTAGCAGTTTTCCATAGCATGATTTCCTACAGCAGTTTTCCATAGCATGATTTGCTATAATGGTTTTCCATAGCATGATTTTCTACAGCGGTTTTCCATAGCATGATTTTCTTTAGCGGTTTTTCATAGCGTGATTTCCTATAGTGGTTTTCCATAGTGCGATTTCCTATAGTACTTTTTGATAGCGTGATTTCCTACAGCAGTTTTCCATAGTGCGATTTCCTATAGCAATTTTCCATAGAGTCATTTCCTATAGTGCTTTTCCATAGTGTGATATCCTGCAGCGGTTTTCTATAGTGCTATTTTCTATTGTGGTTTTCCATTGCGTGATTTCCTTTAGCGCTTTTCCATTGCGTGATTTCCTATAGCAGTTTTCCATAGCGTGATTTCCTATAGCGGTTTGCCATGGTGCAATTTTCTTTCGCGATTTTCCATAGCGTGATTTTCTATAGCGGTTTTCCATAGTCTGATTTGCTATAGCAGTTTTTCATAGCATGATTTTGTATAGCAGTTTTCCATAGCGCAATTGTCTATAGTGGTTTTCCATAGCGTAATTTGCTATATCAGTTTTCCTACAGTGGTTTTCCACAGCATGATTTCCTATAGCGCTTTTCCATAGATTGATTTCCTATACTGGTTTTCCACAGTGTGATTTCCTACCGCGCTTTTCCATAGCGTGATCTCCTTCAGCGTTTTTCCATCATGTGTTTTTCTATAACACTTTTCCATAGCGTGATTTCTTATAGCAGTTTTCCATAGCGTGATTTCCTATAGCAGTTTTCCATAATGTAATTTTCGAAAGCGGTTTTCCATAGCGTGATTTCCTCTGGCGGTTTTCCACAGTGCAATTTTCTAGAGCGGTTTTCCATAGCGTGATTTTCCATAGCAGTTTTCCGTCGCGTGATTTTCTATAGCGTTTTTCCATAGTGTGATGTTCTATAGCAGTTTTCCATAGTGTGATTTCCTATAGCGGTTTTACATCTTGCAATTTTCTAGAGTGATTTTCCATAGCGCAATTTTCTATAGCGGTATTCCATTTCGTGATTTTATGTAGCAGTTTTTCATAGTGTGATTTCCAATAGCGTTTTTCCATAGCGCGATCTTCTATAGAGGTTTTCCATCGCGTGATTTTCTGTTGCAGTTTTCCATCGTGTAATTTTCTATAGTGGTTTTCCATAGCGTGATTTCCTACAGCGCTTTTCCATAGCGCGATTTTCTATGGCAGTTTGCCAGAGCATGATTTTCTATAGTGGTTTTTCATAGCGTGATTTCCTATAGTGGTTTTCCATAGCATCATTTCCTACAGCAGTTTTCCAGAGCATGATTTTCTATAGCGGATTTCCATAGCATGATTTTTTATCATAGTTTTCTTCAGCGCGATTTCGTATTGCGGTTTTCCATAGTGCGATTTCCTATTGCGGTTTTCCATATCACGTTTTCCTACAACGGTTTTTTATAGAGTGATTTCCTATAACGGTTTTCCATAGCATGATATTCTATAGCGCTTTTCCAGCGTGTGATTTCCTATAGTGCTTTTCCATAGCACAATTTCCTATAGCTGTTTTCCATAGCATGATTTTCTATAGGACTTTTCCATAGCGCGATTTCTGATAGCGGTTTTTTCATAGCGTGATTTCCTACAGTGGTTTTCCGTAGCGTGATTTCCTATAGCGCTTT
>NW_025188481.1:0-3131 GCF_004010195.1 Chiloscyllium plagiosum | reverse complement strand
CCTGTCCCCTGGTATTAGACGTCTCAGCTCCAGGGAAAAGGACTGTGACCGTTACGTCTCAGCTCCAGGGAAAAGGACTGTGACCGTTAACCCTATCTCCGTATCTCATAATTTTATAGACTTCTAACAGGTCTCCCCTCAGCCTCCGCTGCTCCAGAGTAAACAGCCTGAGGTTTTCCAACCTCTCCTTACAGCTCACACCCTCTAATCCTGGCAGCATCCTGGGAAACCCCTTCTGCCCGTCCCCCCTCCCCTCTCCAAAGCCCCCACCTCCTGCCTGGAAGGTGGGGACCAGAATTGAACACAATACTTTCAGTGCGGCCGAACCAAAGTCTGATAAAGCTGCAACATGCCATCCTGACCTTGTACTCAGATCCCCGTCCAGGGAAGACAAGCAAGTCATATACCTCCTTCAGCACCCCATCGACCCGCATGGCCGCTGTCAGGGAGCGATGGACTGGAACCCCAGGATCCCTCTGTACCTCAGTGCTGTACACGGGCCTGCCATTAACTGTATATCTTTCCTGGACGTGTGATCTCCCAAAGTGCAGCACCTCACACTTTCCCGGATTAAACTCCATCTGCCATTTCTCTGCCTGTGTCCGCAACTGATCTGTGTCCCTCTGTATCCTTTCACAACCTTCGACACCGACCTTTGTACAAAGCCACCCATCTGCGAGTCATTTACACACATCACAAACAGCAGAGCTCCCAGTACGGATCCCTGCGGAACACCCACACGTCACAGACCACCAGCCTGAGAAACATCCCCCCCCCCCCCCCACAACCACCCTCTGCCTTCTCTGGGTGAGCCAGTTCTGAGCCCATGCAGCCAAGTTATCGTCAATCCCACCAGCCTTTAGCTGCTGAATGAACTTGCCGAATGCCTTCCCAAAATCCATGCGGACAACGTCCACAAATCTAACCACGTCAACCACCTGCGTCACCTCCCTGTAACATTCAGTCAGGTCAGTAAGACGTGACCCACAGTGCACTAAGCCGTGCTGAGGATGCTTCAGGAGGCCATTCTGTTCCAAATGCGTGTAAATCCTATCCCGAAGAGTCGCGGTCATTGGGATGTACAGCACGGAAACAGACCCTTCGGCCCCACTCATCCATGCTGACCCAGATATCCCACCCCAATCTAGTCCCACCTGCCAGCACCCGGCCCATATCCCTCCAACCCCTTCCTATTCATATACCCATCCAGATGCCTCTTAAATGCGGTCATTGTACCAGCCTCCACCACATCCTCTGGCAGCTCATTCCACACACGTACCACCCTCTGGGTGAAAAAGTTGCCCCTTAGGTCTCTTTTATATCTTTCCCCCCTCACCCTAAACCTGTACTCTCTCACCGGTCTATACTTACCGGGATTATCCCTAGTTCCCTTCTTGAACACAGGAGAGGCAGTAGCTCCTTGCCAGCTCTCAGGGACCTCTCCAGAGACAAGCCAGGGTACAGAGATTGTGGTCAAGGAGCCAGCAATCTCCTCGCTGGCCTCTCTCCGTGACCTGGGGATTTACCAGTGACAATTCAGCCTCTGGAATTTGGGGAGCGAGGGAGGTGTTCAGATGTAACTGCAGAGCATTGGAGACCAGTGACAAAGTTGGATACAGTTGGAGGGGATTTGTCAAGGATGTTGCCATGAGAGATAATCGGGGGAACAGCCGAACATGGGTCATCGGGAATTCCATGGCCGAGTCTAAAGAAAGTAGATTAATGTAGAAATGGGATTGAGGGTTGGTGTCCTGAGATGGATAGAAAATGGGATAGCAGCCAGGAAGCAGCTAGTTGGAATAACTGGCTCTGTCTCCAGGCAGTGGGGGCACGCACAGGGATCAGCGCCGGGATTCCCAACATCACAGAATCCCACAGGGATCAGCGTGGGGATTCCCAATATCACAGAATCCCTCTGGGATCACCACCAGGATTCCCAATATCACAGAATCCCACAGGGATCAGCGCTGGGATTCCTAACATCACAGAATCCCACAAGGATCTGTGCCGAAATTCCCGATATCACAGAATCCCACAGGGATCAGCGCTGGGATTCCCAATATCACAGAATCCCACAGGGATCAGCGCCGGGATTCCCGATATCACAGAATCCCACAGGGATCAGCGCCGGGATTCCCAATATCACAGAATCCCACAGGGATCAGCGTGGGGATTCCCGATATCACAGAATCCCACAGGGATCAGCGCCGGGATTCCCAACATCACAGAATCCCACAGGGATCAGTGCCGGGATTCCCAATATCACAGAATCCCACAGGGATCAGCGCCGGGATTCCCAATATCACAGAATCCCACAGGGATCAGCGTGGGGATTCCCAATATCACAGAATCCCACAGGGGTCAGCGTGGGGATTCCCAATATCACAGAATCCCACAGGGATCAGCGCCGGGATTCCCAATATCACAGAATCCCACCAGGGATCAGCGCCGGGATTCCCAATATCACAGAATCCCACAGGGATCAGCGTGGGGATTCCCAATATCACAGAATCCCACAGGGATCAGCGTGGTGATTCCCAATATCACAGAATCCCACCAGGGATCAGCGCCGGGATTCCCAATATCACAGAATCCCACAGGGATCAGCGTGGGGATTCCCAATATCACAGAATCCCACAGGGATCAGCGTGGGGATTCCCAATATCACAGAATCCCTCTGGGATCACCACCAGGATTCCCAATATCACAGAATCCCACAGGGATCAGCGCTGGGATTCCTAACATCACAGAATCCCACAAGGATCTGCGCCGAAATTCCCGATATCACAGAATCCCACAGGGATCAGCACTGGGATTCCTAACATCACAGAATCCCACAGGGATCAGCGCTGGGATTCCCAACATCACAGAATCCCACAGGGATCAGCGCTGGGACTCCCAACATCACAGAATCCCACAGGGATCAGCGCCGGGATTCCCAATATCACAGAATCCCACAGGGATCAGCGTGGGGATTCCCGATATCACAGAATCCCGCAGGGATCAGCGTGGGGATTCCCGATATCACAGAATCCCACAGGGATCAGTGCGGGGATTCCCAATATCACAGAATCCCACAGGGATTAGTGTGGGATTCCCAACATCACAGAATCCCACAGGGATCAGCGCTG
>NW_025188480.1:0-3131 GCF_004010195.1 Chiloscyllium plagiosum | reverse complement strand
TAACATAGAGAACAGCGGTCCCTGTGTATAATGGAGAGAACAGCAGTTCCCATGTCAAATGTAGAGAACAGCTGTCAAATGTGTACAATATAGAGAAAAGTTTCCCTGTGCATAATATCGAGAACAGCAGTCTCTGTGTGTAATATGACGAACAGCAGTTCCCATGTCTCACAGAGAGAACAGCAGAACCTGTGTATAATAAAGAGAACAGCAGTTCCCATGTCTAATATAGAGAACTGCAGTTCCTGTGTATAATATAGAGAACAGCAGTCCCTGTGTATAATATAGAGAACAGCAGTCCCTTTGTATAATGTTGAGAACAGCAGATCCCATGTCTAGTATAGAGAACAGCAGTCCCTGCGTATAATGTAGAGAACAGCTGTCCCTATGTATAATGTAGAGAACAGCAGTTCCGATGTTTAATATAGTGAACAGCAGTCCCTGCGTATATTATAGAGAACAGCAGTTCCCATGTCAAATGTAGAGAACAGCAGTCCCTGTGTCTAATATAGTAAACAGCAGCTCCCTTGTCTAGTATAGAGAACAGCAGGCCCTGTGTATAATATAGAGACCAGCAGTTCCCATGTCTAATATCGAGAACAGCAGTTCTGATGTCTAATACAGAGAACAGCAGTCACTATGTATAATATACAGAACAGCAGTTCCTGTGTCTCATGTAGAGCACTGCAGTTCCTATGTCTAATATGGAGAACAGCAGTCCCTGTGTATAATATAGAGAACAGCTGTCCCTGTGCATTATCTAGAGAACAGCAGTTCCCATATGTAATATAGAGAACAGCAGTCCCTGATTATAACATACAGAACAGCAGTTTCCATGTCTAATACAGAGAACAGCAGTCCTTGTGTATAATATAGAAAACAGCAGTTCCTGTGTATAAAAAAAAGAGAACAGCAGTCCCTGTGTCTAATATAGAGAACCGCAGTTCCCATGTCGAAGAAAGAGAACAGCTGTCCCTGTGTACAATATAGAGAACAGCAGTTCCCATGTCTAATATAGAGAACAGCAGTCCCTGTGTATAATATAGAGAACAGCAGTTCCCATGTCAAATGTAGAAAACAGCAGTCTCTGTGTCTAATATAGTAAACAGCAGCTCCCTTGTCTAGTATAGAGAACAGCAGTCCCTGTGTATAATATAAAGACCAGCAGTTCCCATGTCTAATATCGAGAACAGCAGTTCCGATGTATAATACAGAGAATAGCAGTCCCTATGTATAATATACAGAACAGCAGTTCCTGTGTCTCATGTCGAGCACAGCAGTTCCTATGTCTAATATAGAGAACAGCAGTCCCTGTGTTTAATACAGAGACAGCAGTTCCTGTATATAATATAGAGAACAGCAGTTCCTGTGTCTAATATAGAGAACAGCTGTCCCTGTGCATTATCTAGAGAACAGCAGTTCCCATATGTAATATAGAGAACAGCAGTCCCTGATTATAACATACAGAACAGCAGTTCCCATGTCTAATATAGAGAACAGCAGTCCCTGTATATAATATCGAGTACGGCAGTTCCCATGAATAATAAAGAGAACAGCAGTCCCTGTGTATAACATTGAGAACAGCAGTTCCCATGTCGAATATAGAGAACAGCATTCCCTGTGTATAATATGGAGTACAGCAGTTCCCATGAATAATATAGAGAACAGCAGTCCCTGTGTATATTATAGAGAACAGCAGTTCCCATGTCTAATATAGAGAACTGCAGTCCCTGTGCAAAAGATACCGAACAGCAGGTCCTATGTCTAACATAGAGAACTGCAGTCCCTGTGTATAATATAGACAACAGCAGTTCCAATGTCTAATATAGAGATCAGCAGTCCCTGTGTTTAATATGGAGAAGAGAAGGCCCTGTGCATAATATTGAGAACAGCAGTCCCTGTGTCTAATATAGAGAACAACACTTCCCATGTCTAGCAAAGAGAACAGCAGTTCCCATGTCTAACATAGAGAACAGCGGTCCCTGTGTATAATGTAGAGAAGAGCAGTTCCCATGTCTAATATAGAGAACAGCTGTCAATGTGTACAATATAGAGAAAAGTTTCCCTGTGCATATCAATGTGTACAATATAGAGAAAAGTTTCCCTGTGCATAATATCGAGAACAGCAGTTTCCATGTCGAATAAAGAGAACAGCAGTTCCTATGTATAATACAGAGAACAGTAGTTCCCATGTCGAATATAGAGAACAGCAGTTCCGGTGTATAATATAGAGAAAAGCAATTCCTGTATATAATATAGAGAACAGCAGTCTCTGTGTATACTATGGAGAACAGCAGTTGCCATGTCTAATATAGAGAACACCAGTCCCTGTGCATAATATAGAGAATAGCAGTTCCCATGTCTCATATAGAGAACAGCAGTCCCTGTGTATAATATTGAGAACAGCAGATCCAGTGTATAATATAGAGAACAGCAGCACCCGTGTATAATACAGGGACAGCAGCACCCGTGTATAATACAGGGAACAGCAGTCCCTGTGTATAATACAGGGAACAGCAGTCCCCGTGTATAATACAGGGAACAGCAGCACCTGTTGAAAATACAGGGAACAGCAGCACCCGTGTATAATACAGGGACAGCAGCACCCGTGTATAATACAGGGAACAGCAGTCCCTGTGTATAATACAGGGAACAGCAGTCCCCGTGTATCATACAGGGTACAGCAGCACCTGTGTAAAATACAGGGAACAGCAGTTCCCGTGTGTAATTCAGGGAACAGCAGCACCTGTGTATAATATAGGGAACAGCAGTCCTCGTTTATAATACAGGGAACAGCAGTCCCCGTGTATAATACAGGGAACAGCAGTCCCCGTGAATTATACAGGGAACAGCAGTCCCCGTGTATAATACAGGGAACAGCAGTCCCCGTGAATAATACAAAGAACAGCAGTCCCCGTGTATAATACAGGGAACAGCAGCACCATTGTATAATACAGGGAACAGCAGTCCCTGTGTATAATACAGGGAACAGCAGTCCCCGTGTATAATACAAAGAACAGCAGTCCCCGTGTATAATATAGGGTACAGCAGCACCTGTGTATAATACAGGGAACAGCAGTCCCTGTGTATAATACAGGGAACAGGAGCACCTGTGTATAATATAGGGAACA
>NW_025188479.1:0-3131 GCF_004010195.1 Chiloscyllium plagiosum | reverse complement strand
TGCCCCATAGGTCCCTTTTATATCTTTCCTCTCTCACCCTAAACATATGCCCTCTAGCTCTGGACTCCCCTATCCCAGGGAAAAGATCTTGTCTATTTATCCTATCCATGCCCCTCATGATTTTATAAGCCTCAATAAAGTCACCCTGTAGCCTCCAATGTTCCAGGGAAAACAGCCCCAACTATTCAGCCTCTCCCTATAGCTCAAATGCTCCAACTCTCGCAACATCCTTGTAAATCTTTTCTGAACCCTTTCAAGGTTCACAACATCTTTCTGATAGAAAGGAGAGCAGAATTGCATGCAATATTCCAAAAGTGGCCTAACCAATATCCTGTACAGTTGCAACATGACCACACAACTCCTATATTTGATGCTCTCACCAACAAAGGAAAACATGCCAAACGCCTTCTTCATTATCCTAGCTACCTGCAACTCTACTTTCAAGGAACTATGAACCCGAATTTCAAGGTCTCTTTGTTCAGCAACACTCCGCAGGACCTTACCATGAAGTGTATAAGTCTTGCTCTGATTTGCTTTCCCAAAATGCAGCACCTCGCATTTATCTGAATTAAACTCCATCTGCCACTTCTCAGCCCATTGGCTCATCTGATCAAGACCCCATTGTACTCTGAAGTAACCTTCTTCACTGTCCACTATACCTCCAATTTTGGTGTCATCTGCAAACTTACTAACTGTTGTTTGTGTTTTTTTCAGTAACCTTGTAAATAAATTCTGTTTTGTTTAAAACTAAGTGGTTTGATCAGCTGATCCTCTCTGGAATACCCACTGTACACTTGCTTAAAACAATTAGCAAAGTTAGGGTCTGGGCTACCTTCTTGAAATGTTTTGAGGGGGTCTAGCCTGGTCCATAACACTTGACAGATCTTCTCTTTTAAATTTAGTGTCTTTAACAAAAACAGAAGCTTGCAATGATGCAGGTTTGGTTTTGGCAAAAAAGCGGAAGTGTATTATACAAAAGAACCGAAAATGAGATGAGATAAACCAAGCTATTGACATGTACCGCAATTTGGAAAAAAAAGTAAAACATACAGCAAAATAAAAATCCTACTTATACTAATACCATCTCTCCACAGTACTCAAAACTGAAGACAGTTCCCTTCTCTGTCACATCTGAAGTTTTGACTTAACTGTTTCTTTCAGTACACAGTCTTGAGAACATGACAACCTTGATTATTCACACAAATGAGCCTAAGCTTTCTCAGCTTCAAGTAAGCCCTTCAGTTTCTAACTGAACATTTCCAATCTGCAATTTTTAAAAATTCATTCAAGGGATGTTGCACCATATCCTTAGTTATTGCCCATCCCTAGTTACCCAGAGGGTAGTTAAGAGGGAATAATGTTACCGTGAGTCTGAAGTCACATGTAGGCCAGACCGGTTAAGGTTGGCTCTGCCATTTTCCCATTAACACCAATGCAAAAGCATTCTTAGTCATCACAGCCGTTTATCCACCCTGGACATCTAATTCTCTCTCACATGCAGGAACTAGCAGAACCCAGTGCTGGAGATCATTGACTCCATCTCCATTTCTGAAAAAAAAGCCATTGAGTTTCTCAGAGCATGTGGTGACAGGGCTTACATCTGTCTCGTTTCCATCTTTTTTTTCCCAATGCCGAGATTTTTTGCCAAATTTAGCAAGATGGAAAGCTGCATATCAGTGAGGCAAGTTCAGCCATTAATAAGGTATTTAGTAAACGGTGCCGCCTCGTGAGAATCTCAGCACGCTGCCTGTAAAAAGCATGAAACTTGAAACGAGATGCTCCCAATATCAAGATGGGCCTTGTCCAACTTCTTGTTTGATTCTTCCACAAATCTCAGCAAAGCCCACATCACTCAGACTTCTAATACAAATACAGAGAAAGCTGCATAAGCACAACAAGTCTGGCAGCATCTGTGCAGACAGTTAACATTTTGAATTCAGTCTCTTTTTCAGAATGAGAAGATTATGCCCTTTGTACCCTTCTCACAACTTGACTACATGTGTATCTTTTTATCATCAGCAGATTTGGCCACAATATATTCTGTCCCTTTATGCAAGCCATTCGTATAAACTACCAATATTTGAAACAAATGTTCTCTTTAATGTGAGTGGCCACACAGCAGGTGGGAAACCTTGTGCACATCAATCGTCATACCACTGCATGACTTCTGCTTCCGGAATCCAGGGCCATGAATGGGTCCCAAGGCTCTGTGCAGGAAGAAGAAAACTTAAATGGAACAGCGCTCGAGGCCCACGGTTTACCAAATAGAAAATTGCCCAATTTTCCCATCGTTCCATTTTCTGTCTGTCCATCCTAACATATTACCAGCAGCATGATCAGCTCCCAGGAGCCTTTCTTATGCAAGGTTCGGATACTCACCTGTGTCAGAATCTAACCTGTTCTTCCTTGGAACATGTGTTTCCGTGCATCAGGTTTTATTGAAATCTGTCGATTATTTTTTGATATGTATTGTTCTCAGGTAAACAGACTCACAATCAGGGAGAAAATATGACTTTTTCCCATCTTCAGTGGTGGAGGTAGGTTTCTCAAGGCCTGCAGGTGGTGCTGTTTGAGGCTGGTCTCTGATAATAAAGATTGATTTTGCTCTGATACTGTAAAAGGCACGACATGTGTGCTATTCACTTGAAGCAGTTTCTTCATTCATGTCACTACACCTTCAGCCACCATTATTCCAATGCATGTTCTGGCCTGAGAGTCAAAGTCAGTCAGATCTTCAGTGCTGCATTTCTCTGGCAGGAGAAGGCAATCTAGGACATAGTTCATTATTCTGGGTGCCTCTGCACTCATGTTGGCAGAATTCAATTGGCTTTATCTCTACTTCTGCACTAGAACCTTACAGTGGCCAACTGTAAAAATGAGATGGCGGCAATGATGTAACAACATCCTCATTGGAGTAGGAATTCATGGAGAGGTCCTAGAAGTCCTTCATGTTGATCTCGGACTCCATGAAATTTCATGGCATCAGGTCAAATATAGACAAGGAAACCTCCTGCTGAATACTATGTACCACTACCCTCGGTTGAAGAATTGTGGGAGGCTGTGATGGCAACAACGGTACCAAGCGTACTCTAAGTAAGGGTTCGAGGAGAAAGTGAGGTCTGCAGACGCTG
>NW_025188478.1:1894-3131 GCF_004010195.1 Chiloscyllium plagiosum | reverse complement strand
GATGTGCAGGTCAGGTTATTTGGCCATGTTAAATTGCCCACACTGCTCAGGGAGATGTTAGTTAGTTAGTGGTAAATGTGGAGTAATAGGGTCAGGGAATGGGTTTGGATGGGGTTCTCTTGGGTGGATCGGTGTGGACTTTTTGGGCCGAAGGGCGTGTTTCCACACTGCAGGGATTCTATGATTCTATATTTCCATTAGTATTAAAGCAGTGATGGAAAAGAATAGACCGGGTCTAAAAGTTAAAGTTATAAATTGGAGGATGGCCAACATTGAAGGCACTAGGCAAGAACTTTCAAAAGTTGATATTCACAGGTAAAGGGGCAGCTGGGAAATGGGAAACCTTCAAAAATGGTCATGGTATTAATCAACGACTCGTGACCCACGCCAATTGGCTCCCCCACTGATACTTCAGTCACTTACCCTCCGTTATTTCCCAAGGGTAAGTCATGATTTGCATCTTGTCTATTAGGTACATGCACATCCAAGGTCAGAAAATGTTCTTATACACACTTAACAGATTCCTCTCCATTTAAGCCCTTTAACACAATGGCGTCCCTATGTTTGGAAAGGTAAAATCCCCCAGCATTACCACTGCAGAGCGACAGCTGAGCTAAAACTGCTCCAGAATTTTTTTTTTGCCGAAACATTGACACCTACAAATTGTTCTGCGACAGGAAACCAATCACATCCTTGTTGCTGGGCAGATGAATTTATCATCAAAAGCATTTCACCAATCAGCAGCTTGTTCCAACGGTGACATCTCAACCATGAGCAGGAGAAGGAGTGGGCGGAGAAAGGACAGAGAGACTGGAGAGGAGATGAGCCAGTGGAAGGGAATAATTAAGCTCTTCAGTAATAACTATTTTGTTAGTTGTTGGAAATAAATCTCCTGTATCTGAAATCCTATCTTCAACATGAAAAGGTTTTAAAAGCAGAATTTTGGGAAATAAACAATGCAAAGAAATAATGCATTTCTGTCAAATATTTTTAACACAGCCCTTGTTGAAGTTGTGTCAAGATTTCTGGTTGTATTTCCCCCCAAAAAACTTCCTACTTTTCCATTAAGACCCTGTAGGTAGCTGTCATTGGATTATTTGATTCATGTTCAGCTCTTGTCCTGTTACAGGGGCATAGCCCTTTTTGAATTAATGTTTCCTTCTGTGTCCAACTTGGCTCCCCCCACAACCACCCTTTCCTCTGTTTACCTTCACTTTTGGTGCCACTCTCACTCTGA
>NW_025188478.1:0-928 GCF_004010195.1 Chiloscyllium plagiosum | reverse complement strand
ATAGTGAAGAAGGCATTTGATATGCTTTCCTTTTTTGGTCAGAGTATTGAGTACAGGAGTTGGGAGGTCATGTTGCAGTTGTGCAGGACATTGGTTAGGCCACTTTTGGAATATTGCATGCAATTCTGATCTCCTTCCTATCGGAATGATGTTGTGAAATGTGAAAAGGTTCTGAAAAGATTCACAAGGATGTTGCCAGGGTTGAAGGGTTTGGGAGCTATAGGGAGAGGTTGAACAGGCTGGGTCTGTCTTCCGCGGAGCGTCGGCAGCTGAGGGGTGACCTTATGGAATTTAACAAAAAAGGGCATGGATAGGACAAATAGACAAATCTTTTCCCTGGAGTGGGGGAGTCCAGAACTAGAGGGCATTGGGTGAGAGGGGAAAGATGTAAAAGAGACCGAAAGGGCAGCTTTTTCACGCACAGCGTGGTATGTGTATGGAATGAGCTGCCAGAGGAAGTGGTAGAGTCTATTACAATTGCATTGGGATGGGTATATGAATAAGAAGAGTTTGGAGGAATATGGGCCGGATGCTGGCAGGTGGGACTAGATTGGGTTGGGATATCTAATTGACATGGACAGGTTGGGGGACTGAAGGGTTTGTTTCCATGCTGTACATCTCTATGACTCTAAAGCAGGAATCATGAACGGTGCTTCACCCAGAGGCCCACTGAAGATGTTACCTAGTAGGGTGATGAAACGTCTGGAAATGAACCTTCCAGCTCAGCGAGCAAACCTGCATCCAGACTCCTCATGTCCCCTCCTGGCTCCTCTTAGTTCTCTGTTCAGATCTTTCCTGGCTAACTTATAACTCTCAAGTGCCCTAACTGAGCCTTCACATCTCACCCTAAAATAAGTCTCCTTCCTCCTCTTGACAAGAGATTCAACTTCTTTCATAAACCACAGTCCTTCGCACGACCACTTCCTCC
>NW_025188477.1:0-3131 GCF_004010195.1 Chiloscyllium plagiosum | reverse complement strand
ACTCTGCTTCACTCTTTGTCATGTTGGGGCATCGAAGACATCTTCCTATTTCTGCACAAGTGGTTTGCTAGACTGAATGGCCACCTCCTGGTCATCTGGAAGCAGCTCAAGGACCTGACTTGGCGACTCCGGTTCCTGTTTAACATCTCGATGTGCTGACGACACTCCTTCCCTCCTTAAGTAATAGGCAGGAGGGTCTGAATGGGCTATCCCTATTCTTATCCAATAGTTTCAATGGATTGAGTGGCGTCCGTGTATTCTGTTGAAACCACGTTTCGGGCAGAAACGGATGCTCAGAAACGGCGATTCTCCTGCTCCTTGGATGCTGCCTGACCTGCTGTGCTTTTACAGCGCTACACTCTCGAGTCTTCAGTCACTGAATGGTCTCCTCTGTTTCTGTGCACCAGATTATCGGAGTAAATGAACTCCAAATGCTCCTGTCTTGCAGTTTTGAGGAACTGAATGGAACATAGGGACGTTGGACTGAGGATTGGAGTGTGTCATTAGACACTTTAAGCCTTCTCAACTAGGCAGTAAGGTCGTGGCTGATCTGGATGTGTTCTCAGCCGCAACTTCCATATCTGTAGTTCATAGTCATTTACTATCCAATATCTAAATTCTTTGAATAAACGCAAACACACAGGCACCACAAACTTCTGGGGAAGAGCATTCCCACTCAAACAACCCTTTGTGAAATTCTCCTTATCCGTGTTCAGACTGAGGTTGGACGGACCACTGTTTCATTTTCTAGTCCCTTTCCTCCATTGATCATGATAAATTTTAAATGCAACCAGGTTGATGATATGACCAATGAGAAAGGTTACAGACTAGATCAGGTTCTTTGCTGGGGACGTCAGCTCGATATCTTACATTTGCAAAAATAATTCACCAAAGCAAAGTTACTCAAAGCTAAGATGGAAAAATAAAGTGCAAACAGTTTGGACAAATATGTACATTAATATTTATCTTTGAATGCATACTGAGATGCAGTCCGTACATATACACAGACACACATACTAAGACATACACAGTGTTTCACACACGCAAGTGCACACAGACACACACATATACACGTGCCTAAATACAAGCAGGAACAAAAGCGTGTCTGTGTATGTCGGTGTGTAGGTCTATGCGTGTCTGTGTGCATGTGTTGTCTGTGTGTTTGTGTCTGTGCGTGGGCATGTGTCTGTGTGTCTCTGTGTGCGTGTTTTTGTGTGTGTGTATTTGTGTATGTGCATCTGTGTGCGTGTGTGTGTGTCTGGGTGTGTGTATCGGTGTACGTGTCTGTATACGAGTCTGTATATGTTTGCCTAATAGCAGGAGATAGCATCATCGAGGAGGGGTGTTTTTCAGACTGGAGGCCTGTTGTAATGGACTAGGCCAGACCACTCAAAATTTGTACAGCAGGGAAGCAAAAACTTTTGACCAACTCGTCCATGACAACATGATTTCTGAAATTAATCGTGCCATACTTGGGGTGGTGCAGTGGCTCAGTGCGACTGCCTCACAGTAACAGAGACCTGTGTTTGATTGCTGGGTCAGGTGACTGACTGTGTGGATTTTGTACATTCTCGCTATGTCTGCATGGGTTTCCTCCCACAGTCCAAAGTTGTGCAGGTTATGTGAATAGGCCATGCAAAGTTGTTTTTAATGTCAGGTGCATTAGTTAGGGGCAAATGTGGTGAGATGGTTCTGGGTGGGTAACTCTTCAGAGGTTTGGTGTGGACTTGTGCTACACTGTAGCTAATCTAATCTATTTGCCAGCAATTGGTCCATATCACTCTACATCCTTCCTATTAATATACCCATCTGCGTGCTTTTTAAATGTAATTGCACCAACCTCCATCACACCGTCTGGCAGTTCATTTCCACTTTCTGAGTTAAAAAGTTGCCTTGAGGTCACTTTAAAGTCTTTCCCCTCTCACATTAAATCTATGCCTACTAATTTTGGACTTGGAAACGTGGGGAGAAGATCTTGACTACTCACCCTCTATCCATGCACTTCATGAATTTAAAAATCTCCAGAAGGTGCAAATGAGTCTCCCTCCCAAGGTCTGTGCTTCCGGGGCTTAAATTCTGAAATTCAATACTGACACCTCTTCCATCATGATCAAACGACAATTTTAAAATCATTTTAGTCAACGTGTTCAGACATATTATAACACACCTCTAGTAGGATTAGAACCTAGACCCTTGGGGCCAGAGGCAGGGACACTACCATCACCCCACAGTAGATTCGAAAGTCACAGCATTATTCTCCTGTGTGTATGTTCATCAGCCTGTTCTGACACGCTGCACCAGAACCTAGAAAATATGATCTCGAGCTAGTGAAACTACTGGACAAGTTCAGGAATTGGAATAGAATCCAGAGCTCTGCCTCAGAGGCAGGGATACTACCGACTACATAAGGTCTAAATCATGCCCAAATTTTTAACTTTAAATGCCAGCTTTCAGATCGGTATGGATTCATTGAAATCTGGTTCACTTTACTGAATTACCAGTTAGAATAATCATGTTGTTAAAAATGCAAGGTACTTGCCTCAAATGTCGGATATCGAGTTTATGTGCTCTGCCTTCGAGATACACTATGTACGTCTTTAAATACTTGGCTATTGTTTTCAGTTTAAATGGCTATTATCAGTAGTCGCTGAAAATGTGTTGCTGGAAAAGCACGGCAGGTCAGGCAGCATCCAAAGAGCAGGAGAATCGACGTTTCGGACATGAGCCCTTCTTCAGCCCTCTCTTCCAGCTTCTTGGATGCTGCCTGACCTGCTGCTCTTTTCCAGCAACACATTTTCAGCTCTGATCCCCAGCATCTGCAGTCCTCACTTTCTCCTATTATCTGTAGTCTGCAATATGAGGAATGAAATCCTGTAGACACACTCTGTACTGTGAAGGAACTCAAATAGATATCAATACTGAATATCAGAGACAAAGCCAGAGCAGACTTTCTGGCCTGAAACACCGATCACCGTTTCCCACCTCTAACGTGTGACTGCCCTCTTCCTGAAACCATTAAATGATACAAGGCAACTGATTGCTTTCCAGCCTTTCTTCCCCAGTATTATCATTCACTGGGCTAAAGAATTGTAGATGGCGTTTAATGTTGATAAATGCAAGGCTCAACATTT
>NW_025188476.1:0-3131 GCF_004010195.1 Chiloscyllium plagiosum | reverse complement strand
ACAAGAGGATGGCCAAGGGAAGGGTTGGGCTGTATATAATGCATGGTTGTAGGAGATATGGGCAGTCTTTTAATACGTATATGAGATTAATATAGGATATCTGGTCAGCATGGACGAGCTGGACCAAAGCGTCTGTTTCCGAGCTGTGTGATTCTCTGACCCTATGACTGTGAATACTCTGCTTGCAAGACAAAATACCAGGTCACAGGAGAGGTATCCAGGGATGAATGGACTATTTCAAACTTCTGAGTCACTCTGAAGGAGAAGAATAGCAGAGACTGATGGCATGGGAAGAATCGTGAACCTCAGGTTTAGTACCAGCCTTGCATTTCTGTCCACCAACAATTCATTCAGTCTGGCATGGCGTTGAAGAAAATAATACAATGATCTCTGAAATACAGAGTGTGCATCGGTGTACCAGGTCAAATAGTGTTTCCAATATGCATCCACATATTATCCAGCAAAAGTCTGGACTTTTGGATACATTACCTCTTTAACCATCCATTGGAAGGAGCAAGAATTTTCACTGGTCTATGATACATCAGTCAATGTGGGATAAATGAGTGTTTTCTCAAATACATATAGAGAACAGATAGGTCTTCATTGTTACAAAATACTAACACACATTTTATGTGGGATGTACAGTATGTTAAACAATCCAAGGTATCAAAGACCTGCCCACCAAATAATATCAGATAACCTCACCACAACCCAAGTTTACATCAACAGCTTTTACTCAATACAATAGCACAGATTGTACCCACATTTGTCAAAGTAATTAAAGATGCAACACACTAACTTTCCTTAAGGTGGCACACTTGCCTTCATTGGTCAGAGCATTGTGTTTCCGAGTTGGGATGCCATGTTTCAGTGGTACAGGTCATTGGTGAAGCATGGTGGCTCAATGGTCAGCACTGCTATCTCACAATGTCAGGGTTCTGGGTTTGATTCCACCCTTGGGCAATAGTCTGTGTGGAGTTTGCACATTCTTTCCGTGTCTGCGTGGGTTTCCTCTCTGTGCTCCAGTGTCCTCCCACAGTCCAAAGATGTGCCGGTTAGGTGGATTGGCCATGCTAAATTGCCCATAATGTGCAGGCTAGGTGGGTTAGCCATGCGAAATACAGGTCTGGGTGGGATGCTTTTCAGGGCATTAGTAGGGGCTTGATGGGTGAAGTGGCGTCCTTCCACACTGTAAGGTTTTGATAAGTTAGTGAAGCGACCTTTGGAGTATTGCGTGCAGTTCTGGTCACCCTGCTGTTAGGAAGGGTATTATTGAATTGGGGAGGGTGCAGAAATGATTTACACGGATGTTACCGGGGCTGGAGGGTTTGATAGGTTAAAGAGAGGTTGGATAGGCTGGGACTTTGTGCCCTGGTGAGTCAGAGGTTGAGCAGTGACCTTATAGAGGTTTATAAAATCCATAAGGGGCATGGATAAAGTGATCAGCCAAGATATTTTCCCAGGGGTAGGGGAGTCAATATAAGAGTACAGCAGGTCAGGCAGCATCTGAGAAGCAGGAGAGTCAATGTTTCGGGTAAAAGCCCTTCATCAGAATAGGGGTTGGACCGAAGGGTCTGTTTCTGTGCTGGTATGACCCTACGACTTATAACTCAACTAAGTCCAGTTGCAGATTACTAAAGGAGTCCATGCTGCTCCCTCCTTAGTTTCACTTCAACATTTTTTTCTTTATCCTTTCATTGCCAGAAAGGCCAGCATTTGTTGTTCATCCTTAACTGACTTGAACTGAGTGACTTGCTAAGGTCAATCCAGAGAGCAACCACAGTGCTGAGGGTCAGGTGTCAGCTCTCGGCCAGACAGGATAAAGAGGGCAGATTTCCCTCCTAAAGGACAGAAGCGTCTATCAGAAACAGCCACAGAACCCTGTGCAGCAAGTGTTCTATTATTTATTACAACTAAGAACTGAAGTTTTATGTGTAAGTTTTTCAATTGGTAACAGTTCACAGCTGCATTGGGAAAAACATCTACTCTATAACAGAACCATTCAGAACTGGTTCAGCGCAGACTGAAACTGGGGCCTCTGTGTCCAAGCAACCTGCAAGAATTAAATGGGTGGAATTCTCATTTCATCATAGAGTCATACAAAGGAAACAAACCCTTTGGTCCAACTTGTTCGTTCCAACCTGATATCTCATTGTGATGTGGTCCATCTCCCTCTAAAGACCTCCTATTCATATAACCATTCAGACACCTTTTAAATATTGTAACTGTACCAGCCTCCACCACATCCTGTAGCAGCTCATTCCATAAACTCACCTCCCTCTGCGTGAAAAGGTTACCCCTCAGATCTTTTTAAAATCTTTCCTCTCTCACCTTAAATCTATGCCCTCTGGTTCTGGACTCCCCTCTCCTGGGAAAAAGACTTTGTCTGTTTATCCTATCCATGCCCTTCATGATTTTATAAACCTCTATAAGGTTACCCCTCAGCCTCCAACGCTCTAGGGAAAACAGCCCCAGCATATTGAGCCTCTCCCTGTAGCTCAAACCCTCCAGTCCAAGGAAAATACTTGTAAATCCTTTCTGCTCCCTCTCAAGTTTAACAGCATCTTTCCTATAGAAGAGCGACCAGAATTGTATACCGTATTCTAAAAGTGGCCTTGCCAGTGTCTGTATAGCCGTAGTGTGATATCCAAGCTCCTTTCTCAAGCTTGAAGTGTGATTCTCAAATACCATAAATTCAGGTCAACATACTTGTATCCATCACAAACTTCAGCTCCAAGGCATCCTGGGAATCTTAGACAGACACTTTCAGACAAAGTAGTGCGTTCTATTATAGAGGCTCGTATTTCTTTACCTTGTTGATCTTCAGGGAGCTGTATAGGTTAGACTCCTACATTTCTTTGGACCATTACTCTTTCTAGATTTTGTTTAGATTAGACTCCCTAGAATATGGAAACAGGCCCTTAGGCCCAACAAGTCCACACTGACCCTCCGAAGAGTAACCTACCCAGACCCATTCCCCTATGTATATTTACCCCTGACTATTGCACCCAGCACTATGGGCAATTTGGCATGGCCAATTTGAATGATTTTAATAATGCACCTATCAATTCCTTTTGAAAAATGTGTGGCTGGATAAACGCAGCAGGTCAGGCAGCATCCAAAGAGCAGGA
>NW_025188475.1:1784-3131 GCF_004010195.1 Chiloscyllium plagiosum | reverse complement strand
TTCTGCATGGAACTCCTACTGCGTGGGGAAGCATACATGCAGGACCTCTATTTCCCCAAAACCAGGAGTGAAAGCCATGACACCAGACGAAGGCAGCCTCCTCTGAAGTTGCCGATCTAGCTTTAAGCAGTCTCGGATGTCTGGAGGAAAGCATAGCATTGTTCTTTCCACTCCTTCACGGTGAGGGGTAACCTGATGACAATCACACCATTCCCATTCAGAAGAACAAACAAGAGGCAGCGAGATGATCTCAAAATCGAAATTGGTCTCACTGAACATCCGGCTCGAATCTGCCACTAAGATCGCCTCAGCCCAGATTCCACACAATCAGTTTGAGTGAAGTTCAGAAACAGCAAGGAGAAACAAATGTTGGGGAGAGTTGCATATCGATTTCAAATCCGCAGTACAAGTTTTGTGCGTGAATAAATAGGCAGTTTGGCTTGTGGGGATTGAAATTGTTCATGGAACTTAACAGGTCTCATTGAATCTGCGGGAAGAAAGCAGTTAATATCTCAATTCTGACGAGTTTTCATCAAAAAAGTTTGGTTTCAGATCTTCAGCACACGCAGTTCTTAGTTTTATTTTAAATGTGCAAGGGGTAATGAATGTCTGAGGAAAAATGTTATTTAACAGCTGCCTAAGATGACACTCATCCCCCACTCTGTTACGATGCAGCTGGCAAATGTCTTTAGAAGGGCACATCGAATAAAGGAGATGTGACAATCGCTGATACCAATGTTGCATGCAATCATTTTAATGAGATATGTGTGAACATCATGTACTATATTCGGAGGTAGGGAGTGTGCAGAATGCATTGGACTCTCGCCCCAATGACCTCCCCAGGCTGAATTGATAAGGGGCTCCGAACAAAGATCGATGTCTAAACACATGATACGGGAGGCCTCTTGAAAACTTCTCCAAAACAGTAGAAAATAGCAGCAACATGAGGAACTGGGAATGCTGCCTTTAATGACAGAGAACGTGTGTAAGTGGGGGCACTGCATGAATAAGGAGACATTATGTGGATGTGGCAACTCCAGTCAAAATAACAGGGGAATGTGGAAGCGGGCATATTGTCTGAAAAGAGAGGGACAGGTGGAAGTGCAAATTTTGCTGATCGCACCAGTGGAAGTGGGAATCGTGTCCAATAAAAACAGGGAACATTTGGAAGCTGGAATGTCTCAAAAATAACAAAGAAATGTGTAAGTGGGAATGTTGTCCAAAATAATTGGAATATGTTAAAGTGGTGATACTGTTTAAACCAACAGCACAATGTGGCTATTGGAATGTCATCTCAAATGAAATGATCGTGAGGATGTGGGAATTGTTTTGAAAATAACAGGAGAA
>NW_025188475.1:0-1616 GCF_004010195.1 Chiloscyllium plagiosum | reverse complement strand
TCTCCAACTTTACTGCTCTTTCATGGGCAATGCACCTGGGGGCCAGGAATGAGGGTTACCCTGGCACTGCAACTGGACCAAATATCACTACTCTTCAGCGCCATCTTTCCGTTGCCACTATGATTCCTCGCTGGACCTCACCACCACAGACACCACTGGTGCTGACGGGTGCAGAATCTGGCAAACCGCTGTCACTATGACCATTTAGAAACCAGCAGCTGGATCATACAGATTTACCATGGATTTATGAAGGGGAAATTATGCTTCACAAATCTGTTGATTTTGGGGAGAAATCAGGATGAGGTTGTTGAGTTGTGCAATCAGCCATGGTCGTGATGAATTATGCAGCTGGCTCAAAAGGCCGAATACCCTCCTCCTGTTCTTGTCCTAGGTGCTTGTCCAACACGATTTTGGACATCCGTCGGTCATGTAGCCCTGGCTGAGGCCGCCAGGTTTCGAACGAGGCCCAAACACACCTTGACCACAGCCTCATGGAATCTGCATTCAGACTGTTTCGACAATGCAGAAGCCACGGTCACCAGTCTGCGCTGCTGGGCCCACTTATCGCCACAGAGCTCTTCGCTGAAAGTCAAATAAAAGGAAATAGAAGATTATAAAATGACAACGGGAGAAGAGAAAAGTAAAGAAACGAAAATAAAAGCGGATTGAGCAGACGACCCGGTGCTCAGAAGCCCAAAATCAACTCCATTTTACCGGAAACCAGAGACAATGACAGGAAATATGTGTAAGTAGGAATACGCTGTAATATTGCACGACCATATGAACCGATACTTGAAAACTCAGCAGCCCGCACTTGCATGCCAACGACAGCAATATAATGTCTACTATGTAGGACAACTAATACCTGGACTCCCAGAATTATGCAGAGTCTGTATTATCTACGTGATGCAATGTCTCCAGCACTGCAATGTACACAGCGTGAGAAGTAGTGTCACCTGCTTTTCATCAAATTCTTATGATCAAGCAAAATAAATCCTTGACACTAATTTATAAATCACCCAGTACGAATTCATTTATCTAACTCTAAAAGTAAGTAAACTAACTGAACTATTAACAAACTGAATAAACCCCTTCTAATTACTAAATAATACCTAATAAAAGATTCCTAAAGAAACCTAACAAGATTTGTTTGGCGTGCTGTTCTAATAGACACAGGTATCAACTCTTTATGAAATCCTAGAATTTAGTCTACCAAACTACAACCAAGTTACATATCTTCCGCGGTGATGTTTTGCCTTCTCTGTTGATTCTATGTCCGCATTATTCTTTAGTTGTGTCGCTGTTCTCGATGGTGTTTCACGTCAGTCATAGAGAACCTTTGAGAACTAAACATTTTCTGTCGGGTGCTGACGACCGTTAGTTCTGGAAGATGGCAACCAGCTTTGAGGCCTTTGTCCAACTGCCCCCTTCTTTTTATACAATTTGTGAGATATCAGTAGTATTTAATATCGGATTGGTCCTGTGATGTTAGAACCATCAGTCTGAAATTTCTCGGATTCAGGGAACTAAATGCCTGGTTCTAATTGATTGCCTAAATTCAAAAGCCTGTCGTCTTGGTAAAAAAAAAAACTGCTGATTTTCCGGCCTTTTGATAC
>NW_025188474.1:0-3131 GCF_004010195.1 Chiloscyllium plagiosum | reverse complement strand
CACGCACAACTCCATGCAGACTATTACTCCTTGCCTTTCCAAGTTCATGATAATCTATTCCTTCAGAATCTACTCTAACAACTAATGCACTACATTAATCAGTCTCATTGGTCTTTAGTGACTGTCGATGTTACAAATATCTCTGCGAGAGGCCCTCATTTTTTTCCTGAGCAGCACGTAAATAACTGCTATACATCTGCTCATGTCCCCAGGTTTCGGAAACGTTTTTGCATCTCTAGACTACCAGCACATCCTATTCTACAACGTGAACACTTTCCAAGATATCACAATTTATTCTCCGAACTTCCAGAGCTTCCTTTCATTCACAAATACAGCATATTTATTTCAGATCCCCGCCATGAACAATGGATGCACATAGACAGCCTAATTGAACTTTAACGGGCGTTAGTCTCTCCCTAGCTGAGATTTATCCCTTATTGAAACTATCAAAAACGCTTCTGAAACTTCAAATGTCCCCAAACCGTGAGCCCCCTCCCCTACCTCTATCAATTCTTTCATTAATGGTCACGCCAAAATGTAAAATCCAAACAGGTTTAAAAATATTTCCCCTTTGTAAATTAACGTGTATACCATTGTTTGTAAGTGCGCAGTTATTATTTATTGTCATATCCTTTCTATTACACTCTAGCTTTTCCCAACTTACTGTCAGGCTAGCACTGTTTGGTTTCAGACAGACTGCACAAAGATTTTTGAGAATTCTTGTGTAAAAGGCAGCTTACAGGTCAGCAGGTAATAGAAAAAGTAAAGAAGATGCTGTCATTTATTAAAATGGGAATGGAGTGCAAACATAGGGAGGACTTGCTAAAATTATACAAGTAACGAATCAGATGAAGCATAGAATAATATGAACAGTATTAGTGTCCTAGGGAAAGAAATTCTGGTTTTGCAGGGAGGTCAGAGAATGATCGGTTGATCTTGGGGCTCGACGGATATTCTAATTATAATGGGTTGAGTCAGTTGAGCTTGAACACATTGAAATTTAGAAGAATCAAAGAGAATTTCAATTCACATCCAAGATCCTGAGTGCCTTTGCCACGGTAGCGACTGGGGGGGGGGGGGGGGGTGGTTAGAAAATAGAACAGTACAGCACAGCAAAGGCCCTTCGGCACTCCATGGCTGTGCTGAACATGATGCTTTTATAATCTAATAGCATCTGCCTGCACGTGGCTCATATCTCTTTAATCTCTGCCTGTTCGTATATCTGTCTGAACGCCGCTTAAGCACTTTGCTAACTTTTACACTTCTACATGATCCTGGGCAGCTTCCAACCTCTCTGCAAATAAAAGCTTGTCTTGTGCATCTCATTTAAAATTTGTCAGTTTCACTTGAGGCTAAGGCGCCCTAGTATTTGATATTTCCAATTTGGAAAAGAGATTCCGACCATCCAGACTATTCATGCCTCTCCCAATGCCATATATCTGGACCAGGTCGCCTCTGAGATTCCACCACTCGCGAAAAAAAGATCCAACTGTGTCCAACCTCTCCTTTTAGTCAACACATTTTCATCCACGCAAAATTTCGACTTGACGAATAGAACAACACATACCATTCCAAACTGAGCCGATTGAAGCTTTATTCAGTTACAGCATGACATGTAAACGTCTGCAATTAATGCTGCGATCGAGGGAGGCAAACATGCCATGGACTTTCTTTACCATCACATCATGCTGTGTTGTTATTTTCGGGAACGTATAGAAATGCAATCAAAACCATCTGTTTCTCACAGCCGTTGTTTACAGTGTATTTTACTCTACCATTTGACTTCCAAAACGCTTATACTTGTCACGATGAAATGCAATTTTTTTTCTCATTTTTCAATCCGTGTTCCAACTGATCGACATACTGCTACAGTCTTTCACATCCTTCCTCATTATCCACAATTCTCCCAGATATCCCAATAACTAAATGCCTTTCCAAAAATCGGTTGTAAAATTACTAATCAGAGCGCTGACATTTTCCTCTTAATCACTGATATAAATTACAACCAGAGATTGCAGCACTGATTCTTGCGTAACATCTCTGGCCACAGACCTCAAATCACAATAAACCCTCCACATACCTGTGACTACTGTGACAAAGAAAATTTTGTATCCAACTTACCAACCACCTTGGATTCCATAGATTGTGATTTGATTTTGCAGACCAACCTGCCATTGTCAAGTGCTTTAGTAATGTCAATGTTGACAAACTCCACAGTCTTACACTAAATAATTATTTTTGCCACTTCGTTTCGTTTTACTTTGTGTGAGAACCTGTGACCAGAGACCATCAAATCTCAACAAGATCTCACCCACTGAATAAGGAGATGTGGATGAATTTAGTCTCTCAGTGGTTAATGAAGCTATGGGGATTGCTTTACTACAGAGGGCTGTCGAGGTTGGTTCATTAAGTATAATTCCGACGGCGATTATCAGATTTTGATTAGTCCGGGAAAGAAGAATTACCTCGAAAGCCACGGTGTGAAGTGGTTCAGTGATAGTATTTGTTTGAGGGCTAGTTGGGATTATAGAGTTACAGAAGTCTTCAGGGAGTTGAGGTTCTTACAGGGTTGAAGACAGTTAACAGCTGTCAGAGAATGTCAGAGAATCGCGCGAGGAAGGGTTTTATAGTTTAGAGCAATTTACAGAGTGGAGTGCCTAGATGAGATTTCAGAGGTAGGGACAGCTGTAAGGCCTAGGATCGTTACAGTGACCAAATTGAGCAGGATGTGGAAACATTCAGTGGAGTCGAGAATGCGGTAGATTTAACAACATTTGTGGAGTCTGGAGAATATTACACGAATGGGAATTATGCCATGTACTGGAGAATATTACAGGGATAGGGAGGATGGGATGGACTGGAAAATGTTACAGGTTTAGGGAATATTGAATGCTACTCGGATAGGATACATAGTCCATGTAGATCTCAGTAAGGACTTTGATAAGGTTCCATATGGCAGGCTGCACTGGAAGAATAGATTGCATGAAATCCAGGGGGAGCTGACCAATTGGATACACAACTGGCTTGATGGTAGGAAGTAGAGGGGAATATTGGAAGGATGCTTGTTGGACTGGGTGTTTGTGACTAGTGGAGTTCCACAGGGAATCGTGCTAAGGCCATTACTGTTTGTT
>NW_025188473.1:0-3131 GCF_004010195.1 Chiloscyllium plagiosum | reverse complement strand
CGCCAAAATCCTCATACCGGACAACGTCCTGGTAAACTTTTTCTGTACGCTCTTAAAACATTCACGTCCTTTCAGTATGCAGTGACCAGAACTGTACACAATATTCCAAGGGCAGCCTGACTAAACTTCTATAAAGCTGGAGTCTAACTTGCCTATCTTTATACTCAATCTGTTTGATTTCCCATTACTCAAGTTCTGTCCAACCAAACAAGCATTGAAGTTATTACATATGTTTCTACAAATGTAGAATATATGCATATATATAAATTACACACCTTCCATTACAGTATCTTAGGTGTCATATTTGTTTATAGGTTCTTAAACAATACAATCCACCTAAACATTTACTGCATTATGAAAACCTTTTCCTCATGCTGCATTTGCCCCACAGAACAATCCATGATGTTCATGTGTTTGTTCCTTTTCCAAGGAGATGGTCACACTTTTAAGCCAAACCAGCAAAACATTAATCATTACTAAATTTTAGACAAAAACCAGAGAAGAAAAGAGAGTTTGAACAAAACTGTTTGACAAAAGACTCAGAATAAAACAAGATGATAAAAAGAGCAAATTCATGGGCAGAGAGAAACAACAGTTTGAACAAGAAGAAACTAACACAAAGAGGAAAAATTCAAATTAAAACAAGAGGCAGAAATAAAACCGGAAAATGCCAGAACCCTGCTGCAGGTCAGGAAACTGCTCTGGAAAGAGAAATGTCGGCTTAATTGTTCGGGGGATAACTACACATCAGATCATGCTGCTTGATAGTGTTGCTGCTGGGGAGATGATTCACCTGGTCTGAGAATCTACAAGTACAGATTATTGCCTCAGGATGAGTTGTTGGCCATTTAGGACTGGGTTGAAGCAAAATTTCTTCACAGAGAATGTTATAAGCTTTGGAATTAAAAGCCAAAGTGCAGGTGAAATACAGCCAATCTGGTCACATCTGTGGAGACAGAAAAAGACTTGTGTTTCATGTCTAACATCAGACTCGAAACATTAATTCTGTTTTTCCCTCTACAGATACTGCAAGAGTTCCTGTGTTTCTCCCACATTCTCTGTGTTTATATGAGGTTCTGTACACCTATTTCCCCCACACCAGGTAGCCAAGGCCAGAAACGTGTCCTGTGGGAAATTAGAGGCAAGTCCCGCAGATCAAGGTGATCTCATTAAGTCTGTGTGGTCTGGGTCTAATTAAGATATGTGCCTTCCTCTTTTTGTAGGCAAAATTCAAGTAAATCCACCAAGACCTTCAGTCAATGTGGATGATCTTGAAGCTGACATAGGAGATTTCAACAGGGTCAAGTCAGGAGGATCCATTTCAGTTGCTGAAGGAACACTCAATGTTGACATTCCACCGTGTAAAATCACAGACCTTCAAGCAACATTAGCTCAAAATAAAGTTGTGTTGGAATGGACTGCACCGGGAGAGGATTATGATCAGGGAGCAGGTAATTGTTGCTAAACATTGGCTATTTATGTGGATATTTTCTTTGTGGGACAGAATTAAATAGATCGTTGGTGAATGCTGATGAACAGTGGAGATATTCTATTCAGATGAAATGCACCCACCAAAGGAAGAGAGAAACCAAGTCAAGTCTGAGTGAATCTGTGAATTTAGATGTGGCATGGTGGCTCAGTGATGTGCACTGCTGCCTCACAGTGCCAGGGACCCAGGTTCGATTCCAGCCTTGGGCAAGCGTCTGTGCGGAGTTTGCACATTCTCCTTGTATCTATGTGGGTTTCCTCCAGGTGCTCTGGTTTCCTCTCACAATGCAAAGAATTGGCCATGCTAAATTGCCCATAGTGTTCAGGGTGGGTTAGGTGTATTAGTCAGTGGGAAATGTAGAGGAATTGGTCTGGGTGCGATACTTTTCAAGGGTCGGTGTGGGCTTGCTGGGCTGAAGGGCCTGTTTTCACACTATAGAGATTCTATAATGACTCATTGTTTGTGTTCTGCTTTAATCAATAAATTGTGATATTTGTGTTTTAA
Source organism: Chiloscyllium plagiosum (assembly GCF_004010195.1). Taxonomy (NCBI): domain Eukaryota; kingdom Metazoa; phylum Chordata; class Chondrichthyes; order Orectolobiformes; family Hemiscylliidae; genus Chiloscyllium; species Chiloscyllium plagiosum. The sequence goes on along the minus strand of NW_025188473.1, from coordinate 1,138 downwards.
TGTAACAATGCACTGTTTTCACATGAATGGTAAAGCTCCACATTGATGGTATTCCACTATTTGAGCTGCTTAAGTGGGCAATACCCACTTACAACTATATTCTGCTACTGCTCATATTAATCCAGTGGTGGGGGAGGGACCCCATTGCAGAGGGCACAAGAAGCAAAGCCTGGCGTATTGGCTTGGAGTTTTCCAGAGGGCTTCCCTCTTTCAACGATACTGAAATGGACACAGCATTAAGGGTTTATGATGGGAGGGGGGTGCTGTCCACTGGCACCCACCCCTCCCATTTCACCCCACACTCCCCCGGCTTGACGTTGAATTTCCCAGCTCCCCCACCCAAGAACCCAACATCCAGCAACCCACTTCCTGCCATCACTTACCTGGGTCCTTCCTTGGCCCTCAGGTGTATGCAGTACCAGCAGCAGCCTATGGTTCCCAAGTGTCACTGAGCAACATCGATAAATTCGCCAGCAGCTCTCAAAAGGTGGATCTTTTCCAGCGCACAAAACCATTCCCCCCAAAAATCTGGCTCATGACAGACCTGCCCAGTGCCTGACTGGCATAAGATGTGGTGCACTTTTCCAAAATGAGATGAAGCATGGGTTGCTCTGCTATCCTGCCACAAACCAAGACACCATTGTTTCCTCCAGGTTCCACCCTTTACCTCGGTTTAGAAAGTCACCCTTGTTTAGTTTAGATGTGAACACATTCATTTCTTCTCTCTCTTCTTTCATTTCTCCTTTTCACAGCATCCCGCTATGAGATGAGAATGAGCTATCACCTCCTCCAGCTACGGGACAACTTCACAGCAGCTACCCTGGTTAACCTCACCAACTTGAATCCACGTCCATTTGGCTCAAGGGAAACATTCACATTTGTTCCCGAAAACACGGAACTGCAAAACAGGACAACGCTCTACTTCGCTCTCTGCGCCTACGATAAACAGGAACAGTCATCTGAAATGTCTAATGTGGCCAAGGTTTATGTCTTTGTACCTGCACCTCTGGTTGAGCACCCAAAAGGCAGTAGTGTATGGAAGGTGATTTGGATTGCGATTGTTGTTGCAATTCTGGTGTGTTTGATCATTGGGATTGTCAATTACCTGGTTCAGAAAAAATGCATAAGTAGAACTTTT
>NW_025188472.1:0-3131 GCF_004010195.1 Chiloscyllium plagiosum | reverse complement strand
CTCCGTATCTTTCGAATGTTTCAGGTCGCTGACTTTGAGGTGTTGATAAGAAGAAGCAAATTCTAGTATCAAGGGAAATGTATTATATGTGGAAGGTGCGCCAGATATCTTTTTGGTAGATACAGGGATAACATATTCAGTCCTTAAATTAAAGCAGTTCAGAGAGTCGATGCACTGGATGCATCAGGAGTTGTGACACAAGAGAGATTAACCGCACCCCTATTGTGTGAAACCAGAAATGGTGAAACATTCCAATTCTCATTTCTGAACTTGGAATTCTGTCCTTTAACTCTGATGGCTCGCGATCTCTTCGAGAGACTGGAATTGAATTAGCGCAGTACTCCGACAGGCTTCCAGGTAATAAAAAAGAAGACTTACCAGCGCAGGCTATACAATACGACTCATGACCCATGATGCATTTCTATGAGTGGCGATTAAGCCGGAGAGCCATAAGTTCCGTGAGCGATTAGCTCGCCCAGGAAGCAAGTAACCATGTTAATCCCATTAACAATGATTTTATTACTGGGGATATGCTGCACTGCACAGCACACATACACCATGATGGCCTTACAAATCATATGAGAAAGAGTGTTTGAGGAGATTGCTTTAACCAGATCAGTTATTATTGTGAGAATTTTATTAAGATGATCACAGATGTGCAGTCAGTGTAAAGTTATCCAAAGTATCTGTGACGGCAAGTAGACCCTATCTTTTTGATGTGGAACGCTCATTTCCTCAAGTACCATTGGTGAAGGCATCCAGCGACAGGTGGCAGGATTTGGGACAATGGGTGCTACAGGTAAAAAAAAAAACGAAAGATTGTGTCTTCAGGGACGATGTGCGTATCAACTTCAATGCAGATATAAGGACATACATGAAGAAACTAAATTGGCTAACTCAGGCAGATAGGGCAGTCCAGGTAACCCCGGCCAAAAGGGTAGCCTGACGTCTAGCTTATGGTAGATGTCTCCGAGCCATGATTAAGAAGGGTCCCTGCTGAGTGCAGGGCAAAAGGCAAACGTGGTATAGGGTTCATACGAAGATGTGAACCCATAAGAATAACCCCGAACTCTGAGTATCGTCCTTGCAGAACACAAGACTCATTAGAATCCGAGCCTGTAAAAGGAATTACTCCAGACTTTGAATCCCTTCTGAGGACTGGAGTGATAATCCCCTGTGGATAATCACCGGTGAGAGCCCGCATTATTCCGGTCAAAAAGGCAAACATTCAAGGTGAATCGGGGAAATGGAGGTTTGTTCACGACCTGCAGGTAGTCAATTATGCTGTTGTTCCTCCCGCCCCAAATGTTCCTAACCCTTGTACTATATTAACTCAACTTCCACCGGACAGTAAATGGTTCTCTGCTGTGGGTTAAGCAAATGTCTTCTTTAGCGTACCGGTACACCCAGAAAGTCACTTCTGGTTCACTTTTCTATTCAAAGGCAAATCGTGTACATTCATGCGACTTTGTCAAGATTACTATGAGTCCCCACCCATAACTAATGAGGCTCTATCAGGAGTCTGGAGACTCTTGTTTTAACACCGGGGTCAGCGCTTCTGCTGTATGTAGACGAATGCTTAAAAGCAGCACCAACAGAGGAACAATGTGAGAAAGATACACTTGCGTTGCTCTGCCATCTAGCCAGGGATGGGCACAAAGCTAGTTTCGCAAAACTACAATTTGTGCAACAACAGGTGAAGTTCTTAGGTCACTTCTTATCTGAACAAGGGAAGGCCATTGGTTAAGACAGTTCAAGCAATCCAGCAAATTCCCAAGCCTCACACAAAGAAGCAATTGCTATCCTTTTTGGTCATGCGCTCCTACTGTAGAATTGTTACCCCACATTACACAACCCTTGAGGCCCCCCAGTTCCCATGGCTAAGAGTTGCAGAACCAGAGACCGTTGCAGTTGAATTGAAAATGGCGCTCCAAACTTCACCGACCCAGGGGATTCCGAATCCAAACAAGCCTTTTGAAAAAACGGTAGATGAGAAGCGTGGCTGCATGACATCTGTGCTGATGCAGGATGCTATGAGAAAATTGAGGTAAGTAGCTTACACTTCGGCTAAACTTGGACCCCGTAGCGGCAGGATTGCCTAAATGCCTGCGAGTCGTGGCTGCAGCTGAAAACGTTTGTTGTGGCGTCCAGGGACACAGTCGGCTGTGGTGAATTAACACTACTGCATGCTTACTCTTTTCCAAGCAAAACACAGCACATATGTTGGCAGCACTTTGGCTCAGATACAATACTGCGCTATTGGAGATGCCTAACATTACAATAAAGAGATGCAACATCCTTCATGCTGCTAGCCTTCTTCAAACAGAAGGAGATGGAGACTCACATGGCTGTGTCGCTGTAACTAATGAAATTTGAAGCCCAAGACCAGACGTGCAGGATTCAAAAATTCAGAAGCAGGATATTGCGTTTTTTGTGGATGGTTCAGGATTCAGAGGAAACAGACAGGCCAGGATTGTGTTTGGTATGCTGTAATAACTACCCACGAAGTAGTCAAAACGGAATCACTCCCTTCTCATCTGTCTGCTGAAGCAGCAGAGCTGATTCTCTTGACTGAGGCATGTAAATTGGCTGAGAGAAGGATAGTGAATATTTACATTGACAGCAGATATGCATTCGGGGTTGTACATAATTTTGGAACCTTGTGGAAACACAGAGGCTTCTTGACCGATACTGGAAAACCCAACATACACCGTGGCTTGTTTCTGACTCCTGGTCCTTTCGCCTCAATCAATCGCTGTCTGTAAATGTTTGGCCCACACGAAAACTAATGATTCCCTTTCTTAAGACAATGCGAATGCAATCTCAGCCGTAAGGACGGCAGCCCAGCAGCCGCCAAGTGATCAGTTGACATGTGTATGTCAAATATTTGTAATGCAAAGCATACTTATGGGAGTTACAGTCGCAGGCCACGCCGGAAGAGAAGCGTGAATTGACAACGGCAGGGGGCAGAATGAGTGAATGGGTGATGTGTAGCCCCATTGGTAAACCCTGTCTACTGCGATCATTATTCCCATTCTATGCCAAATAACACAGTGAGGACCATGTGTCAAAAGGGGGGATGTACGACAGTATTTCGGCGCAGTGGTACACTAAGGGCTTTACTCATTACT
>NW_025188471.1:0-3131 GCF_004010195.1 Chiloscyllium plagiosum | reverse complement strand
AGCAGCATCTCATCTTCAAACTAGGCATGTTCATAAAGTTCTGGAGTTGAGCACTTTCAAATTGTGAGCTCATTGCTTCATTTTCTCTCAGCTTTGCTTTTTACTTTCTCTATCACCCTCTCCTCCCTCACGCCCGCACAAGCGGGACGGTCTACTCTTGCCAGTTTGGGAGATAGAAACACAGTTGTTCTAAAATTCACACAGTCTGAACACTAAATTTGAATTGTCAACATCCTTTCTAATCCGCAGCAGTCCAACCATCGCCCCAGCAATGTTGCATGAATGCTGCTCTCGCCACACATCAACATCTAAATTCAAAACTTCAGTTTCCTCGCTGTCCATGGATACAGCCCTTGACCTACTCTGGTCTCCAATATTTTGTTGTTTTCAGTTTCCCATTCTGAAGAAGCAATTCCCCAAACCACGCACCCTATCACAGTGCCCCGCCCAGTACACTCCAAACTTCGCCCCGAACACTGTGCCCTGCCCAGCACGCCCAAACCACGCGCCCAAACAGAGTGCCCCGCCCAGCACACCCCAGACTCCGCCCCAAACACTGTGGACTGCCCAGCGCTCCCCAAACACCGCTCCCATACACTCTACCCTGTTTAGATCACCCAAAACCCAGCCCCAAAAATAATGCCATGCCTGATGCATCCGAAACCCGTCCCTACCACAACACCCAGCGCCTAAATTCAAAGCTACAAATTTTCCAAACTCCACCTTCCATTATCTCATTTCTCCTCCTTCCCTCCCGAGGACCAGGTCTTTCACTTTCTCTCTGTCTTTTGAGATAAGTGGTGGGGTTTTTGTTGGAAGGTTGCAGGTAGGTAACAGATGTCATTCACTCTCCTTTGTATTGCTGGATTGGAAGGGAAGGTTTGTCAGAGACGTCTCGATGAAATTCTGAAATCGTGTTACCATTAAAAGCTAGGCCTGATGCTTTTGGACCATGTTTGACATCAACCAATTCTTGGCCCTAACTGCTAAGCCCCTGATTTCAAACCTTCAACACATCAGCCCAATCGACTGGATGGTGATGTAGATACTGGCATGGCCTACCGGTGCATCATGCCGATGATGGGCCAGATGACCCTTTGGTGCTGCCCATTGACCCCACCTTTGCTGGAGCCCACAGATGCTACGACACAGCTTAGGTCTCAATCAAGCCCGGGAGGACGGTGATGGTGAGCTGCAGCTGCTGGTGAATGTGGTGCTGGATCTCATTCAGCTACTGTTGCTCACCCATGACATCGTGCAGGAGGCACTGTGCTGAGAGAGGTGGTTGGCGGGTTCCCAATCCTCCATGTCGTTGCCAGGAGTAGGCGAGTTCCTGGAGGTGGGCATTCAGGAGCCTTGGATGGTAATCATGGAATCTGAGAGTCGGCGCTGGCGAGGCTGCAGTCAGCCGTGGCGCAGTAATGGCCCACAATATCAATTGGGCCACATTGAGGCCTCAGTCAAATGCACAGCCAATTGATGAAGCAAATCTGAAGCAGAGGCAGAACCGAGATTTCCTTGCACTGAGCAGCAAGTTTGGTACTTCACTCTGATTGGCTCGCTCGCACTCGGACCAGTATGTAGCCTAGTACTATATGCCCCTGCATTACATCTACTACTGGGAGAGAAACTGGTGAATTGGCTATCCTAGCTCCGTGCCCCCGATGCATCCTGAGCAGATATTTCACGACTTTGTGGAGATATTGGCTCATTGACTAAACATAGCACGAGGTCTGAGATGCATCCGAGACCTGCCTCAGGGCGATGGTGCGAGCGGGATGTGCATCATTTCGGCCCAAGATTCAATCAGCATCGTCTATCCCTGATTATTGGAGTTGAGCTAACACGATCTCAAATGTAAGGACTAGCCCCAGGATCTGGACCTCAGGCTTAAACCTCCCCGCGCTTTGGTCTCAATTTATTCCCACATCATCGAGTGTGAGATCGGTTTTGGAAAGTGTCCGAGAATGGAGCCTGGGACTCTCCTGTTCTGTGTGCACATGTATCTAGCTGTGAGTGTGAAGGTCCTCAGTTTCACCGCATTCTGTAAGGTCAACTCCCCAAGATGATGCGCAGGCTTACGTTTCTCTACATTGTGTCTCTTGGTCAGTTCCAGAAGGAAAAGTCAGGAAAAGTAGCAGATGAGGCATACTGAACTGAGTCACCTGGCTTATTTCAAAATAGAAGACCAGTATGTTCATTAACATCAATTGCTGCGTTTTAACTGTACCTGGTAAGGAAAGAGATTGGTATTCTCGGCAGTACTAGGCCAAGAACTTTCATCTTGTGGACATCCATACATGTGGGGGCTCTCAGTCCCATAGATTCCATGAAAGATCAACAAACACGAGCATGAGGCGGGGCTTGCATCTAAATCTCCATGTCTGAATCTTTAGAAGTCCCACATTGGGTGAAAATGTTAAATTCAGTGCTTGGCTGAAACTGAAGCCTGAGGCCTACTCTTCCCTGCATAGGGATCGAACCGCCCCACACGGGGTGAAATTGGCCTTAGATGGAGAAGCGGCATACCTCTGCTGTTCGTGGAGGTATGTGCAGGAGAAGGATTTAGTTCCTGGTGAAGAAACAATTCCAGGTGTAATATAAACACTCAAGAGCATGTTCAAAGAAGCAAGGGCAGTGCAAGATCAATTGTGTAAAACTCAGGAAGAGGAAATGTGAAATGACAATGCTGGGTGTATACTCCAGACCTGCAGGCGAGAGAAGAGAGAACATGCAGACAGATCTTTGAAAGATGTAATAGCAAGGTTGTGGTGGTGGGTGCTTTTAACTTCCCTGACATGGTAGGAACTTGGATGAGTAGAATTTGTAAGGACCGGTCAGGAGGGATTCTTGACACAATAGATAAACTGTCCAACCAGGAAAGGGACCTGAGTTTAGGAACCGAGCCAAGCCAGGTAAGTGAAGATTCAGTGTGTGAGAATTTTGGGGGAAGTAACCATCATAATATGCAAACTAAGGTCGGACGAGGTGGCTGAGTGGTTAAAGCAATGGTCTCTTATGCATTGCGTTCTGCACGTGTGGGTTCGCATCCCATACTCGTTGGCTTTTAGTATTTGGAAACGCAAGGAGTGATTTGCGGTAGTCATCATGGCTTTGTGCAAGGAAACTCA
>NW_025188470.1:0-3130 GCF_004010195.1 Chiloscyllium plagiosum | reverse complement strand
TTTACATCCTTTCCATTAGTGGATAGTTTTTTTTTCATGAAACAGTAGCTCAGTTGCTGGGCTGTTAAATCCTCTCTCTGTGGCCTGTGGTTTTTAATGGTTTGTTACTAGATGTAAACCCAGCTCATTATGGTTCAACCTGCAGCCAGCAGTGGAGATGCTAGAGTTAAATGGTTGTAAATCTCTCCATCCCCACACCAAATCCTGTGATCGACCACCACTGAATTATGATATATGATAATTTCTCTTCATGGGTTGAGTCACATTATGCTTCTAGTAAACATTAAAACTGATTGTTGTTGCTCTTAATGGGGCATCATGAAAAATGTTTATGCTTTGAATGTTAAGTAGTGATATTTAAATTGGCATTGTTTCGAGACGAGAATGGTATAAACTGTGCCATGGTCGATTGCCAGTAGTTGCTGTCAGTTTTCTTCAGGAGGAAACTGAATACTTTTTTTTTTGCGAATCACTCTCCGACACCGCGTGAAAAGGACATAACTTCGCATCCTGAAATTAAAAAAAAAAACAATTTCTGTATTCAGGAATCTCAGACCTTTCAATAAATTAGTGACATTTCTCCATGACCCGTGAAACACGTGATAGACTTCTGGAAACTGGCATGCTGGACAGAAGTGACTTTGCATTGTTACTAGTCTCAGAACCAGAGTGCAGTGGGATCCTGTCAAAAAGGAGGGCAAAGAGTGAATCTGAGGATTTGTGCGCTGGTAGATGTGTGAGGATGTAAAAACCGGATGAAGGGCGAGCGCTGAGAAAGCTTGCAAATTCAAATGCATCGGCATGACAATAACCTAGTTTTGTGTGACTTCTGACCTGACTGTAAATATGGGAGGAACAGGTTAATACATCAATGCATTGTAGTCTCAGACTAAGTGAATGAACCTCGTGTTTATGTCTACTTTCATTAAAGGATCCAAAATTAACAAATAATTTATTGTGTGGTTTTGGTTGCAGAAGTCTGTAATTATCTTGGGTTGGGATTGTGCCGTGATGAAGAATGTTACTTTGGAGATAAGCATTCCAGAAGTCTCCAATGCATCTGCAAGTTACCATGCTGCAAAGTGTAGCATGAACAGGTTTCCATCTAGCTAAGCTCTCCAAGGTGCAACTTTTAGTCGGAGGAAACAGAATTATTTTGATCTTGTAATGTAAAACTGCACTGATTCTGCCATGGTCAGCATCCAGCAATAAAAAATGCCACACCAATAATGAAGTCTATACTTCTGTGTTTTGTTTCTCTTTAGAATGATTCGAACATACAGCACAGTACAAGCCGTTTGGCCCTCGATGTTGTGTTGGCCTTTTATCCTAATCTGAGATCAAACTAACGTGCATACCCCTCATTTTACTATCATCCATGTGCTGATATAAGAGTCGCTTAGATGTCCCTAATTTATCTGACTCTGCTAACACCACTGGAATTGCATTCCACGCATCCACCACTCTCTGAGTAAAGAACATATCTCAGAAATCTGCCCTCAACCGTCTTCCATAAAACCTTAAAATTATGCTCCCTAGTGATAGCCAAATCCTGGAAACAAGTCTCCAGCTATCCACTCTATCTATGCCTCTCATCATCCTGAACAAACCATCTCTCATCCTCCTCGCTGTAATGAGAAAAGCCCTAGCTCCCTCAACAGTTCTTCATAAAACCTACCCTCTAGTCCTGGTAAAACTCATCCACAACGTCTCTAAAGCTTCCACATTCTTCATAAAATGAGGCGTCCAGAACTGAACACAATATTCCAAGTGTGGTCTAACCAGGGTTTTATAGAACTGCAGCATAGCCTCGCAGCTATGCTGCAGTTCTATAAAACCTATCTCCCTGCGAATGAAAACTAACAGACTATACACATTCATAACTATCAACTTGCATGGCAGTTTTGAGGATTCCATGAACTTTTTTTTAGATTACTTACATGTGGAAACAGGCCCTTCGGCCCACCAAGTCCACACCGACCCTCTGAAGAGTAACCCAACCAGACCTATTCCCCTACACCTAACGCTACGGGCAATTTAGCATGGCCAATTCATCTAACCTGCACATTTTTGGACCGTGGAAGGAAACTTGAGCACCCGAAAGAAACCCACACAAACATGGGGAGAATGTGCAAATTCCACGCAGACGCTGTCTGAGGCGGGAATTGAATCCGGGTTCTGGTGCTGTGAGGCAACAGCGCTAACCACTGTGTCACGGTGCCACTCCGAAATCCTCGGATCCTCCACAATGCCAAGAATACTATCTTTATCCCAATATTCAGCATTCACATTCGACCTTCTGAAATGAATCACTTCACACTTTTCCTGGTTGAACTCCATCTGCCATTTCTCGGCCCAGTTCTGCAATCTTCTAATGCCTCGTTTCCTATGTTCACCCCGAACTAAGGTACCTCACACTGGGCACTGTAGCACGGCCAATTCACCTAAGCTACACATCTTCAGATTGCAGGAGAAAACCGGAGTACCTGGAGGAAACACACGCAGACACGGGGAGAATAAGCAACTCCATACAGACAGTCATTTGAGGTAGGAATTGAACTACAGATCCTAACTGCTGAGCTACCATGCCGCTAGCAGATTTCCCTGTTAACTGTCTATCATTCCTTACAGACTCTCTGCATGCTGTATCTGCCTGTTCACCAGCTACCCCGCCCTCTTATCCGCAGCTCCGTTTCTCACCCTCATGCCAAAATAGTTTAAACCTTCCCGAGCGATTCGAACAAACATCCCATCCAGGATATTGGTACGCCTCCAGTTCGGTGCAATCCATCTTCCTTGTATAGGTCCCAACTTCCTGAGAAGTTGTCCCAATGATCCACACATCTGTAGCCTTCCATCCTCCAACAGTTCTGCAGCCACATGCTCAGCTGCACTTGCTCTCTGTCCTCACTAGCCTCTCTAGCCCATGACAACTGTAGCAATCCTGAGAATACTACTCTGCTGACCTGCCTTTCAGATTCCAATTAAACTCCCTTTATTCACTTTTCAGGTCCTTATCCCTTTCCCTAGCTATGTCATTGGAACCAACGGGTATCATGATGTCTGGCTGCTCACCGCTCTCCCTCCCCCTTATGATCCCTGTAGATTTGATTCGAGACATGCCTGAACT
>NW_025188469.1:1743-3130 GCF_004010195.1 Chiloscyllium plagiosum | reverse complement strand
TGTGTGAATGGCTGAAAAACTGTAGATGGAATTTAATCTGAATAAATACGAGTTAATGCAATTGGAACAACAAACACGTGCAGCACTTATACAATTAATGGCAAGACCTTCGGTAGTGTTGTAGAACAGAAGGACCTCAGGGTTCAGCGACAGAATTGTTTGAAGTTTGCAACATGGAGAGACAGGATAGTTTAAAAAAGGTGTTTGCCTCACTTGCTTTCATTGCTCAGTCCTTTGGATATAGGAATTGGGAAGTCGCATTGAGATTATACAGGCCATTGGTTAGTCCTTTTCTGGAATACTGTGTCCAGTTCTGGTTGCCCAGTTATAGGAAGGATATTATTAAGCTGGAAAGGGTTGGGAGGAGATTTACTGGGATGTGGCGGGTATGAAAGGCTTCAGTATAAAGAAAGGCGGAATATGTTGGTATTTTTCACTGAAACCTGAATGTTGACAGATGACCTCATAGAAGTTTATAAAATCATGAGGGGGCTAGATAGAGTTAATGGGAGTTGTCTTTTCCCATGGACAGGGGAGCTTCAAAAGAAAGCACGACATTTTTCAGTTCAGAGGAGAGATATATATAAAAAAAGACATGAGAGGCACATTGTTACACAGAGGGTGGGTTGTGTGTGGAATGGTCTTCCCAAGGAAGGGGTGAACATGGGGACAATAACAATGTTTAAAAGTCATTGGATTAGAATAGGAATAGGAAAGGTTTGAAGGGAGATGATCCAGGAACAGGCAGGTGGGATGAGATCCGTTTTAGAGTATGGTTAGCGTTAACCGAACAGTGCGGTATGACTCTGACTATGATTATAATGTTGTGTCATTAATTAACAAAGGCTGCAAGAGAAAACCAGGGAACTACAGACTGATGAGCGAGACATCAGGGTGGGTCAGTTGTTGGAGGTCATTCTGAGAGGTAGGCCTTCCATGCATTTGGAAAGATAAGGCCTGATTACGGACAGCAAGCATGGCTTTGTGCGTGGGAAAACATGTCTCAACAACTTGACTGGAGTTTGTTCAAGATGTCACCAAGAAGATAGACAAAGGCAGAGCAACAGGCGTTGTTTCTGGCTTCTGCAAACATTTGTTCAGAGTTTAACATGATACATTGGTTAGTAAGGGGAGATCACAAGGGATCACGGAGAGTTAGCCAACTGGATACAAAATGGGATGACAGTGGGAGACAGAGGGCGGTGGGAGAGGGTTGTTGTTCAGACTGGGGCCTCTGACCAGCAGTGTGCTGTAAGGATTGGTGCTGGGACCATTGTTGTGCACCACTTACATAAACATTTTGAGTGAAAATAAAGGAGTCCCTGTTAGTATGTTTACGGATACCAAGATTAGTGGAAGAGTGGGCAGGGAATATAGTTATCGAAGG
>NW_025188469.1:0-1647 GCF_004010195.1 Chiloscyllium plagiosum | reverse complement strand
AAGCAGCATTTGGCACACTTGTCTTCATTGGTCAGAGCATTGAGTACATGAGTTGGAGATATTGGTAACACTGTCGTCAATATTTCTCCTGGGCAGAGGAGGCCACGGGGTGACCTTATAAAGGTTTATGAAACCATGTAGGGTCTAAGTAAGGTGAATTGCCAAGAGTAGCTGAGTCCAAAGCTAGAGGCATTAACGTGAGGTGAGAGAGCAAGAATTTAAAGAGGGAGCTGAGGGGCAACATTTTCCACAGAAGATGCTGCAAAGACAGAATGGGCCGCCAGAGGAAATGGTAAAAACAAGTACAATTACAACATGGAAAAGACACTCGGGCAGTTACATGGAGAGGAGAAGGTTTGAAGGGATATGAGCCAAACACAGGCAAACGCGACGCATTCCATTTCGGAAACCTCGGCCGAAGAGTCATGCCGCACAGAAACAGACCCGATGTCTCCAGTTATTGGATGAGGAGACTATCGAGACAAGGTATGTTGTAGAGACTGAAGCAAGTTACAGCGATACGGATGGTCATCTGGACGGGAGGTTTCAAACATGTGAAATAATTGGTGATAGGGGAGGAGATGACAGAGTTAGGAACTGTTATAGGAGTGAGAATGATTGAAGACACTGGTCCTCAATAAAAGCCATAGATACAGTTTTGGAGAGGGAATGGGGAACAGAAAGATCCCAGGCAGCATTACCGCCCTCGTGGGAGGCCTGCTTTCCCCTCAGTTGTTCTGACGCTCTCTAAGAAAGCACAGGCCTGGACTGATAACTGGGAACTGCCGATGCTGTCTCATTACAACAAAATTTGCAGCAGGCGTGGTGATTGAGCCTGGGTTGTGTCTGTACTGTGCTCCCTCGATGTCATGTCTTGTTAGCTGCTGGTTGGATCCCCCTAATTACTTCCTGCTCTGTGCACTGGAATGATCTTACCTGGCAGCAGGATTTATTGAAGACTCCCGACCTCCCTGACTTTGTCTTTCTGGCTGACCAACAATCGTTCCAACCAGCAGTTGGCAAGTCTGTTGAGTCAGGAACTCCAAGAGTACATGTAGAAGACACAGAAATAGGCAGAATGGGAAATTAGACAAATGCTTTGAGGGTTACACATATAGAATGGCACTGAGCCCACAGAGATCTGGAAAATCCCAGTCTCCATTCCTGACCTGTGCTGCCTCATCTCTCTGGAGTGGAGAATTCTGTTGGCTCATGATCTGGAGTAGCTTCAAAAGTGAGAGACTCTGACAGAGGCAGCAATTAGACCCACACAGTGAGGAATACCACATGGAGAGGCACTGAGTCACATCACCAGAGTGCCGGGTCAAACAATTGTGCAGGAAGAAAGGGTTTTGATTCATGTTGCACTGGGATATACAAACTGTGAGGAGGCGAAGTGATGGCCTAGTGGCATTATTGTGTGACAATTTATCCAGAAACTCAGCAAGTGTTCTCTGGACACAAATCCAGATCCCAGCATTGCAAATGATTGAATGTGAAGTAAATGCTTCAAAAACGATGTAATTAAAAACCTGTAAGTGAGTATTAAACAATTGCTGATGTTAAGAAAAATCCATCGGATGCATTCCTGTCTTCAGTGAAATAACCTAAGAGGGGACTGGGATATCACAGGTATTACTGAACCAC
>NW_025188468.1:1969-3130 GCF_004010195.1 Chiloscyllium plagiosum | reverse complement strand
GGGATTGAGCTTCAGTCAGTGACAGGGATTGAACCTTAGTCAGTGACAAGGATTGAACCTCAGTTAGTGACAGAGATTGGATCTCAGTTAGTGACAGGGATTGATCCTCAGTCAGTGACAGGGATTGATCCTCAGTCAGTGACAGGGATTGAACCCATGCTGTTGACATCACTGTGCATTTCAAAGCAGCTGTCCGCTAACCAACACACTCTCACAGAATGGAGTCAGAAATTGGCATTCCCAACCAACTGGGAAATGAAGGTGAGGCTGGAATACTGCTCAAAGATTAAAGTGGAGATGCTGTTGTGGTGTTAGCCCCTGGCAGGTTAAACCGTGAGAACAATTTGACTGGACGGAGGGTAACCACCATCAGGACTGTTACCTCCTGAGAAATGAGCAGGTATTAAACAAAGCCGACAGTTTGAAAAATGTATTCCAAGAACGTTTCATTTTCACAAGTGGAATCCTTCTTATCTGTAATAGAATAGGCCATTCTGAGTGAGACCACAGGTTGGCATTTACTCAGTCTGGGAAGAAAGTTTCAGTTTTATGTGTTTTTTAACCAAGGTCAATATCAAAGTGAAGGGAGATTTCATCACCTTCTTCATCTCTTCCCTGAATTTGGTTTTGGGTAGCTGCATAATTACACGTGATTGTGCAGAAACTCCAACACATTAGAATGTCACCAGTATCAGTGGCGATGTATGTTGGAGCTGTATAAACTCCTCGGTAATGTACTGTCACCGTCTTTTTACTGGTTAAAAAGTTAATGATGGCTGTAAGCCACAAAAGGACAAAACTGCCTGATAGACTGAACAGTAAAACTATGGATTTCCTTCTAAGTTTCAGCTCTGTGTCGGTGCTGTTCTCATTGCTGAGATCCCACAATCCCCTGCAGACTCTGCTGTCCACTAAAATACACTGGATTGTTAAAGAGTTAAACAGTAATCTCAAACAAAAAGGCAGCCATGCAACTGAAATCCTTTTCACCCAGGAGGCTGCCTCACCTGCAGTTGATGTGTAAAAGGTCACATTGGAGCGACAGCCTCAGGCAACGTTGTAAATTATTCAGCCAGGGTCATATGGAAACCAGCAGGATGTGTTCTGTAAAGCAATCAGGGCAGGGAATGCTGTCATCATCAGAGCAGCAGTTCGCACTGT
>NW_025188468.1:0-1933 GCF_004010195.1 Chiloscyllium plagiosum | reverse complement strand
GAGATACATTTGGAATGTCCACACTTTCCATTGGAGAGAATGATGATGGTCAGCAGGTTTGTTGTAAGAGGGAGAGAGAAGAGATAGCAAGTAGGACCTTCATATAAAATAAAATCACTGAAATGTTTGGGATGTATTGTGATGTGATATTCCATGGAGTTCACCACAGATTTGTTTTCACACGACAGATCGATGCTCGTGACAATTTGTCTGAGGAACGAAATCTTTGAAGATTTAATATATTTGTCCTTTCAACAAACTTTACTTCCTATATATTAGATATAACTTCTTGATAATTGCTGAATATGTGTAGATTCCAGTAAAATGTTCAGTTTCATCACAAACATTGCATTAAAGTCTTCAGACTTGAGTTTCTTTGCTGATCCTCATCCTAGGGGAGCTGCTCAGTAATTGAGGACTATTCCTGAAATCTGTTCCATGGGCACCGTGACGTTCACTGTCCATGAAGAAAATGCATTGCCTTTCTGCAAATGCCAAAGGCTGCAATAACAGGGGAATGAATGATCTTTATCTGGAGAATTGTTCCCCCTGTTCTTTTATGAAGAATGAGAAAATTCCCTCAAGTTTTCTGGCTCCAAGTGAAAACATCTGAGATCCTTAATTTCACCTCCTTGATAGATTTGGCCATGTCCCTGAGAGGAAATGAGGGGGTGGAAGGTGACATTACCAGAACAGCTGAAGATGGAGTCACAGGGAGAATGGAATGGAATCCTTACAGGAGTCAGGATGTGGGGAAGTGTATTACTGTGGGAGTCCGTGTGTTTGGAATGGATATTGATGTACAGCCTTTCCCCAGAAAGGAAACAGAGAGGCCAAGGAAGGGAAAAGTCAGAAATGTGGCCTTGAGGGAAAGACAGAAATTGCAAACAAATTAATATATTTTTCCTCTAATTCTGGTGAGACCAGGAATAGCAGCAATTGCATCACCAACAGGCTGGAGAAAGAGCTAAATAGGACTGCGTCAAGAACTATTCCACCTTCCCCACAAAGACACAGGTACACTGGGACCCGTACAGGTAGCCGGAAGCAGCCCTTTGATTTGGAGAAAGTGAGGCCAGTGAAAGGGAAACGGGTCCAAATGAGCTGAGCCTGGCGGATGGGAATGGTGGGGGATGGGGACTCTTTCTGAGGCAGAAGCAGAGAACCTTCAGACCATCCTGATGGGAGATGGATGGGCAGAGGGATCATACACCGCTCTCCCACCCCCCACCCCCATGATGAACAGGAGGAAGCTCTGGCCAAAGGGAAACAAACCCAGCAATTGGCAAACTCACTTCAAGCCCCAACACTATCGAATATGTAAGTGTTGCTTCAAGCCCCAGCACTATCGGATATGTAAGTGTTGCTTCAAGCCCCAGCACTGTCGGATATGTAAGTGCTGTTTCAAGCCCCAACACTATCGGATGTGTAAGTGCTGCTTCAAACCCCAACACTATCGGATATGTAAGTGTTGCTTCAAGCCCCAGCACTATCGGATATGTAAGTGCAGCTTCAAGCCCCTACACTATCGGATATGTAAGTGTTGCTTCAAACCCCAGCACTATTGGATATGTAAGTATTGCTTCAAGCCCCAGCACTATTGGATATGTAAGTGTTGCTTCAAGCCCCAGCACTATCGGATATGTAAGTGCAGCTTCAAGCCCCAACACTATCGGATATGTAAGTGTTGCTTCAAACCCCAGCACTATCGAATGTGTAAGTGTTGCTTCAAACCCCAGCACTATTGGATATGTAAGTATTGCTTCAAGCCCCAGCACTATTGGATATGTAAGTGCTGCTTCAAGCCCCAGCACTATCGGATATGTAAGTGTTGCTTCAAGCCCCAACACTATCGGATTTGTGGATCACTGGGGTATGTTTTGCAGTGAGGATACATGACACAAGAGGGACAGGTTGCACCTTAATAGGTGGG
>NW_025188467.1:0-3130 GCF_004010195.1 Chiloscyllium plagiosum | reverse complement strand
ATTGTGTGTGAGTGTGAGATGGTGATAAGGGATTGTGTGCGAGTGCAGAATGGTGATCAGGGATTGTGTGAGTGTGAGACGGTGATCTGGGAGTGTGTGTGAGTGTGAGATGGTGATCAGGTATTGTGTGAGTGTGAGATGGTGGTCAGGGATTGTGTGTGAGTGTGAGATGGTGATCAGGGATTGTGTGTGAGATGGTGATGAGGTATTGTGTGTGAGTGTGAGATGGTGATAAGGGATTGTGTACGAGTGTGAGTTGGTGATTAGGGATTGTGTGTGAGTGCAGGATGGTGATCAGGGATTGTGTGTGCGTGTGAGATGGTGATGAGGGATAATGTGTGAGTGCAGGATGGTGATCAGGGATTGTGTTTGTGTGCAGGATGGTGATCTGGGATTGTGTGCGAGTGTGAGATGTCGATCAGGGATTGTGTGTGAGCGTGAGATGGTGATCAGGAATTGTGTGTGAGTGTGAGATGGTGATCAGGAATTGTGTGTGAGTGCAGAATGGTGATCAGGGATTGTGTGTGAGTGTGAGATGGTGATCAGGGATTTGTATGAGTGTGAGATGTCGATCAGGGATTGTGTGTGAGTGCAGGATGGTGATCAGGGATTGTGTGTGAGTGCAGGATGGTGATCAGGTATTGTGTGTAAGTGTGAGATGGTGATCAGGGATTGTGTGTGAGTGTGAGATGTCGATCAGGGATTGTATGTGAGTGTGAGATGGTGATCCGGGATTGTGTATGAGTGTGAGATGATGATCAGGGATTGTGTGTGAGTGTGACATGGTGATCAGGGATTGTGTACGAATGTGAGATGATGATCAGTGATTGTGTGAGTGTGAGATGGTAATCCGGGATTGTGTGTGAGTGTGAGATTGTGGTCAGGGATTGTGTTTGAATGTGAGATGGTGATCAGGGATTGTGTGTGAGTGCAGGATGGTGATCAGGGATTGTGTGTGAGTGTGAGATGGTGATCAGTGATTGTGTGTGAGTGCTGGATGGTGATCAGGGATTGTGTGTGAGTGTGAGATGTTGATCAGGGATTGTGTGTGAGTGCAGGATGGTGATCAGTAATTGCGTGTGAGTGTGAGACAGTGATCAGGGAGTGTGTGTGTGTGAAATGGTAATCAGGGATTGTGTGTGAGTCCAAGATGGTGATCAGAGAATGTGTGTGAGTGTGAGATGTTGATTAGGGATTGTGTGTGAGTGCAGGATGGTGATCAGGGATTGTGTGTGAGTGTGAGATGTTGATCAGGGATTGTGTGTGAGTGCAGGATGGTGATCAGGGATTGCGTGTGAGTGTGAGACGGTGATCAGGGAGTGTGTGTGAGTGTGAGTTGGCGATCAGGGATTGTGTGTGAGTGTGAGATGTTGATCAGGGATTGCATGTGAGTGTGAGATGGTGATCAGGGAGTGTGTGTGAGTACAAGATGATGATCAGGGATTGTGTGTGAGTGTGAGATGGTGATCAGGGATTTGTATGAGTGTGAGATGTCGATCAGGGATTGTGTGTGAGTGCAGGATGGTGATCAGGGACTGTGTGTGAGTGTGAGATGGTGATGAGGGAGTGTGTGTGAGTGCAGGATGGTGATGAGGGATTGTGTATGAGTGTGAGATGATGATCAGGGATTGTGTGTGAGTGTGAGATGGTGCTCAGGGATTGTGTGTGAGTGTGAGATGGTGATCAGGGTTTGTGTATCGGTGTGAGATGGTGATCAGCGATTGTGTGTGAGTGCGGGATGGTGATCAGGGATTGTGTGCGAGTGTGAGATGGTGATCAGGGATTGTGTGTGAGTGTGAGATGGTGACCAGGGATTGTGTGTTGGTGGGAGATGGTGATCAGGGATTGTGTGTGAGTGTGAGATGGTGACCAGGGATTGTGTGTTGGTGGGAAATGGTGATCAGGGATTGTGTGTGAGTGCAGGATGTTGATCAGGGATTGTTTGTCTGTGCAGGATGGTGATCATGGATTGTGTTTGAGTGTAAGTTGGTGAACAGGGATTATGTGTGAGTGTGAGATGGTGATCAGTGATTGTGTGTGAGTGCAGGATGGTGATCAGGGATGGTGTGTGAGTGTGAGATGATGATCAGGGATTGCGTGTGAGTGTGAGATGGTGATCAGGGATTGTGTGTGAGTGCAGGATGGTGATCAGGGATTGTGTATGAGTGTGAGATGGTGATGAGGGATTGTGTGTGAGTGTGAGATGTCGATCAGGGATTGTATGTGAGTGTGAGATGGTGATCCGGGATTGTGTATGAGTGTGAGATGATGATCAGGGATTGTATGAGTGTGAGATGGTGATCAGGGTTTTTGTCTCGGTGTGAGTTGGTGATCAGCGATTGTGTTGTGTCCGAGATGGTGATCAGGGATTGTGTGTGAGTATGCGATGGTGATCAGGGATTGTTTGTGAGTGCTGGATGGTGATCAGGGATTGTGTGTGAGTGTGAGATGGTGATCAGTGATTGTTTGTGAGTGCAGGATGGTGATCAGGGATTGTGTGTGAGTGTGAGTTGGTGATCAGGGATCGCATGTGAGTAAGTGATGCTGATCGGGGATCGTCTGTGAGCCTGAAATGGTGATCAGGGATTATGTGTGAGTGAGACATTGTGATTAGGGAATGTGTGTGAGTGTAGGTTGGTGATCAGGGATTGTGTATGAGTGTGAGATGGTGATCAGACATTGTGTGTGAGTGGAGAATGGTGATCAGGGATTGTGTGAGTGTGAGATGGTGATCAGGGGTTCTGCGTGAGTGTGGGATGTCGATCACGGATTGTGGGTGAGTGTGAAATGGTGATCAGGAAATGTGTGTGAGTGTGAGATCGTGATCAGGGATTGTGTGTGAGTGTAGGATGGTGATCAGGTATTGTGTATGAGTGTGAGATGGTGATCAGGCATTGTGTGTGACTGTGAGATGGTATTCAGGGATTGTGTATGATTGTGAGATGGTGATCAGGGATTGTATGTGAGTGTGAGATGTCGATCAGGGATTGTGTGTGAGTGCTGGACGGTGATCAGTGATTGTGTGTGAGTGCGAGATGGTGATCAGGTATTGTGTAAGTGTAAGATGGTGTTCAGGGATTGGGAGTGATTGCAGGATGGAGATCAGGGATTGTGTGTGAGTGTGAGATGG
>NW_025188466.1:0-3130 GCF_004010195.1 Chiloscyllium plagiosum | reverse complement strand
CTGCATCATTTCTCTATGTTACACTGCATCATTTACCCGTGTTACACTGCTTCATTTACCCATGTCACACTGCACCATTTATCCATATTACACTGCATCATTTACCTATGTTACACTGCATCATTTACCCGTATTGCACGGCATCATTTACCAGTGTTACACTGCTTCATTTACCCATGTTAGACTGCATCATTTCCGCGTGTAACACTACATCATTTACCCATATTAAACTGCATCATTTACCCGTGTCAAACTGCATCATTTACCCATGTCACACTGCATCATTTACCCGTGTCACACTGCATCATTTACCCGTGTTACACTGCATCATTTGCCCATGTTACACTGCATCATTTGCCCGTTTTACACTGCATCATTTATCCATATTAAACAGCATTATTTACCATTGTCAAACTGCATCGTTTACCCCTGTCACATTGCATCATTTACACATATTACACTGCATCATTTATCCGTGTTACACTGCATCAATTACCTGTGTCACACTGCTTCATTTACCCATATTACACTGCATCATTTCTCTATGTTAAACTGCATCATTTACCCATGTTAGACTGCATCATTTCCGCGTGTAACACTACATCATTTACCCATATTAAACTGCATCATTTACCCGTGTCAAACTGCATCATTTACCCATGTCACACTGCACCATTTACCCATATTAAACAGCATCATTTACCCGTGTTACACTGCACCATTTACCCATATTACACTGCATCATTTGCCCATGTTACACTGCATCATCTACCCATATTAAACAGCATCATTTACCCGTGTTACACTGCACCATTTACCCATATTACACTGCATCATTTACCTGTGTTACACTGCATCATTTACCGTGTTATACTGCATCATTTACCCGTGTAACACTGCATCATTTGCCCGTGTTACACTGCACCATTTACCCATATTACACTGCATCATTTACCTGTGTTACACTGCATCATTTACCCGTGTAACACTGCATCATTTGCCCGTTTTACACTGCATCATTTACCCATGTCACAATGCATCATTTACCCGTATTACACTGCATCATTTACCCATGTTACATTGCATCGTTTACCCATGTCACACTGCATCATTTACCCATGTTACACTGCATCGTTTACCCGTGTCACACTGCATCATTTACACGTGTCACACTGCATCATTTACCCATATTACACTGCATCATTTCTCTATGTTACACTGCATCATTTACCCGTGTTACACTGCTTCATTTACCCATGTCACACTGCACCATTTATCCATATTACACTGCATCATTTACCTATGTTACACTGCATCATTTACCTATGTTACATGCATCATTTACCCGTATTGCACGGCATCATTTACCAGTGTTACACTGCTTCATTTACCTATGTTAGACTGCATCATTTCCGCGTGTCACACTGCATCATTTACCCATGTTACACTGCATCGTTTACCCGTGTCACACTGCATCATTTAGACGTGTCACACTGCATCATTTACCCATATTACACTGCATCATTTCTCTATGTTACACTGCATCATTTACCCGTGTTACACTGCTTCATTTACCCATGTCACACTGCACCATTTATCCATATTACACTGCATCATTTACCTATGTTACACTGCATCATTTACCCGTATTGCACGGCATCATTTACCAGTGTTACACTGCTTCATTTACCCATGTTAGACTGCATCATTTCCGCGTGTAACACTACATCATTTACCCGTGTCAAACTGCATCATTTACCCATGTCACACTGCACTATTTACCCATGTTACACTGCATCATTTACCCATGTTACACTGCATCATTTGCCCGTTTTACACTGCATCATTTATCCATATTAAACAGCATTATTTACCATTGTCAAACTGCATCGTTTACCCATGTCACATTGCATCATTTACACATATTACACTGCATCATTTACCCGTGTCACACTGCATCAATTACCTGTGTCACACTGTATCATTTACCCATATTACACTGCATCATTTCTCTATGTTAAACTGCATCATTTACCCATGTTAGACTGCATCATTTCCGCGTGTAACACTACATCATTTATCCATATTAAATTGCATCATTTACCCGTGTCAAACTGCATCATTTACCCATGTCACACTGCACCATTTACCCATATTACACTGCACCATTTACCCATATTACACTGCACCATTTACCCATATTACACTGTATCATTTACCGTGTTACACTGCACCATTGTCCCGTGTTATACTGCATCATTTACCCATATTACACTGTGTCATTTATCCTGTGTCACACTGCATCATTTACCTGTATTGCGCTGCATCAATTACCCATATCACACTGCACCATTTACCCGTATTACACTGCACTATTTACCTGTATTACACTGCATCATTTACCCGTATTACACTGCATCACTTACCCGTATTACTTTCCTCACTTACCCGTATTACACTGCATCATTTACACGTGTCACACTGCATCATTTACCCATATTACACTGCATCATTTACCCGTGTCAAACTGCATCATTTACCCGTGTCAAACTGCATCGTTTACCCATATTACACTGTGTCATTTATCCCGTGTCACACTGCATCATTTACCCATATCACACTGCATCATTTACACGTGTCACACTGCATCATTTACCCGTATTACACTGCATCAATTACACATGTTACACTGCATCATTTACACGTGTCACACTGCATCATTTACCCATGTTACACTGCATCGTTTACCCGTGTCACACTGCATCATTTACCCATGTTACACTGCATCGTTTACCCGTGTTACACTGCATCATTTACACGTGTCACACTGCATCATTTACCCATATTACACTGCATCATTTACCTATGTTAGACTGCATCATTTGCTCATTTTACACTGCATCATTTACCTATGTTACATGCATCATTTACCCGTATTACACTGCATCATTTACCCACATTAAACAGCATTATTTACCATTGTCAAACTGCATCGTTTACCTGTGTCACACTGCATCATTTACCCACATCACACTGCATCATTTACCCATGTTACACTGCATCATTTACCTATGTTACACTGCATCATTTGCCCGTATTACACTGCATCATTTACCCGTATTACACTGCA
>NW_025188465.1:0-3130 GCF_004010195.1 Chiloscyllium plagiosum | reverse complement strand
TCCAAATAGCGCACATACGCACACACAGACACATACGCACAGAGCCACATACAATACATTTTACTGTACCTTTTTGAGAGGTTCCACATTTGCCTTGTACAGGACAATATTGGAGAGATTGTCTATGGGAGGGGGTTTAGGGTACACCCCTTTGTAGAACTCCAGGGAAAGTGTTGGGAGAGATAGAGGGCGCGAGATCAATTACTTGGAGACGGTGCTTTTTTAATCGCAGTAAACAAAAGATCTAATCACTGTTGGAAACACATCTTTGATGTAATATTTCTCTCGGGATCTCGAGATCTCCTACGGATAATCCAATGATTGACGGAACAATTCATATTGTTTGAGGATTGACATGTCAGTTTTTCAACAGGTGCTGCATAACCGAGAGGTGTGCAATGTTTTTTAGTCTGTAGTGTTCTGATAATTGCGCATAAAGAAAACAAGAGATTCTCAGAGACGTTCAACATATTGCAAGTTACACTGATGATGAATATTATAGCTGGAAAAAAGAAGGACAGAGAGAGGCAATCTAGGCTATATGATTTGTATTTATTTATAAACAGAAACTGTTAGAGGAACTCAACAAATTCAACATCGTCTTTGGTCGGAAACCAGATTTAAAATGTCGTGTCACATGAACATTCAAGGTACCAAACATACATTTTCCTGACAAGTCACAGAGTCTTTGGAATCCAGTGGATCCCCAATATCTTTGCCATTATGATACAAGCAGAAAAATGCGACATTCCGTGTTTGTAAACCGAAAAGTCATGTACGCTATTATACAATGGTGTGTTTTCTTGAAACAAGCTGCAAGTTCAAATGTTACAGAACTGAATTGATTTAACTTTAGCGTCTCACATATTCAAATGTGTCCAGTGATAATATTGTAGTCATCACAATACAGCACCACCTTAACTATAGAGGTGACTCATTACAGTCATTTAAGATCAAATTGTTAGGAAACGCGAAACGTAACAGAAGTAAAGAAACAAATATTTCAAAATTATATTCTATGGTAATAAAATAGAAAAGTAAAAATGTAAAAATCTCCAAATACAACTCATTCTGATATAGTCCATATCAGTAACTTGTCTCAAAGGATAACATGCAAAACTTCGTTGCGACGTGCACGAGAACTAAAATCATATGAGTTACCCCACAGCAGGTGCCATCCCTTCGCCGCTCTGAATACTTCGCTGACGCCACTGAACCTACACTCGCACCACAACCAGGTGCGATTCACTCCCCTGCCACGCAAGCCCTCATGTCCAGCTGCGACTGCAGATATTGCTTTGCTGGCGCCACCATCTGCCGCAAACGACAGAAGAACAAGCCTGCTGCTGCTACCAAAGGTACCAAAATCCAAGAGAAGCCGTGCCCACCGCTACCTTCTTGCTGCGGTGTGGGTGCAGCCAAACAACCCGCAAAATGCTTTTTTCGCGAAAATCTGTTCCATTTCTCAAGGATATTGTGTCATTGTTTTTTTTCCAGAGGTTGAAGAACAGCTTTCAGTTCCAATTAATTTGGTTTGCTGCAAATATTAAAGGGTATTGAGAAGTATTTTTGTTTATATGTAAACAGATGAGAATTAAGGTCAAAACAGTCATGTTTCGAAGTGACCTGTATAATGAAAGGGGAGTGGTCAGCTCTCCAGGCGAAAGTAAGGACTGCAGATGCTGAAGACTAGAGTCAAGGTTAGGGTGGTAGTGAAAGAGCACAGCAAGTCAGACAGCATTCGAGGAAGCAGGAAAATCGACGATTTGCACAGGACTCTTTCTTCAGGAATGAAGGGCTGATGAAGGGCTTCTTCCCGAACTGCGATCTGCTTTACCAGCACCACTCTAATCTGGTCACCTCGCTAGGTGAACCATTTCATTCACTGTAGAATTAATTGTCAGTTTAACAGTGAGCTGCGTATAAGCAACCTCTCTCTCTTTTCTGCCATTCAAAATTCAACCTATCAGCTACTGATCCATTCATTTACATTTTCTAAGGGGGTTTGCTTATTGGGAATGCTGTGTGCATTCGGAAACGCATTATTAATTCTAGTTTTGCTAGACTGAGTTATGTATGAGTTCTTTATTCTGTTCTTTGTAATTTATTGTGTAATTTTGTGAATACATATGTTTCCGTTCTTAAGCTGTTAGTTAACTTCGCTAATCTATTCCGGGTAACTAACACTGTACACTTGCCGAATCAGTTTGGATTCGGGGCAGCTTGCTTAACATTTTGCTTTGAATGGTCTGGTCCGGTCCATAACAGATTTGGTGCTCTTGGAGGAATTTCCCACAGAGTCGACCAAAACAAAGCAGTACTAACAGTTCTTGGTACTGAGTAGATGTTCTTGAATGCTTGTGCCAGAGGTTCGTAGTGTGATTGCTGCACTCACTAAATTGTTTTAAAAAAGCTACAATTTTCAGTGGACAGTGGACTGTCAAAAGACATTTTACGGCCTTAAAAACTGTGTTAACCATTGTCCCAAAACTAGCCACACCGGATTACATGAAGCCTTTCAAGGTGGTGATCGATGCCAGTGATGTGGGTGTTAGTGCTGTGCTCCTGACTGTATAATGACGAGTGAACAGAAAAACCCCTTGAGTATTTTTCAAGGAAGTTGAACTTCCATCAATATTCAACATTGGAGGAAGATACTTGAACCTTGGTGTTGGCATTGCGATATTTCACTGTTTACATTAACAGCAATGTATCTGAGACAATCGTATACACTGATCAAAACCCTTTGATATTTGTGAAAAAATTATAAGGACATCAATTCCAGTCTGTTCAGATGGAGGTTGCTGTTGCAGAGATTCAGTTTGATAATTGTGCGTATGACAGCTCGCGAAAACGTGATTGCCGATACATTATCGAGACTCGAAGGTGATGCGAGGGCTGTTGGTGGTGGGTGTAGATGAAATTTCATGTGGTTATATATGTTTGCATATTTACAGTTAATGTAGTGTATATATGTGTTTGGATTACTAACCGGGTCTTTGAAAGGTTTTCAAACTGAAGCCACCTTTTCATCTTGATGATTCATTTTGTGTTGAAGGGGGAGGTTTTTCAAAGCTGATTTCCTTTTTTTAAAGGTTCATCTTTTTTCTCAAGGATAACATGACCTTCG
>NW_025188464.1:0-3130 GCF_004010195.1 Chiloscyllium plagiosum | reverse complement strand
AGGATACTTATAACATGCCAGTAAGTTATAAAGGGACAAATGTAGGTGAGGCCCTTGAAACAAACATTACGGAAGAGATAGTGTTAGGCAAGCTAATGAAGCTGAGGATCGACAAGTCTCCAGGCCGTGAGGGAATGCAGCTCAGGGCATTAAAGGAGATTGCGTCAGAAACAGCAAGTGCACTGGTGGCAATTTTAAAATTCACTAGACTGCATGGCCGTCCGTGCAAGTTGTAAAAAAGCTAGTGTGACACCACTGTTTAAAAAGGGAGATGGATAAAAGATTGGGAATTATTGATCAGTTAGCTTAATGTTTGCAGAGGGGAAGATGTCTATTATCAAGGAAAAAGTAGCAGGGCATCGATATAGAAATTGGACAGATGCAACATAGGTTCATGAAGGTTCAAGCAGAGATGTTATGTTACAGCTGTACAAGGTGCTGGTGATGCTATCCTTGGTGTACTGTGTGCACTTTTGGTTCCCTTCCTTGAGAACGGATGAACTGACACTTGGAGAGGGGGAAGGGATGCAGAGGAGGTTCGCTAGGTTGATTCCGAAGTTGAGGGAGTTGGCCTATAAAGAGAGACTGCGTAGATTAGGATTATTTACTTTGGAATTTAGAAAAATGAGGGGCAATCTTACTGAAACATAAAACGTTGAACGGAATAGTTTAGATAGAATTAGAAAGGATGTTTCCACATTCGGGTGAAACTCGAACAAGAGGGCGTAGCCTCAGGATTAGAGGAAACAGACTTAGACTGAGTTCAGAAGGATGTTCTTCACCCAGACGGATGATAGCACATGGAATACCTTGCCCAGCGAAGAAGTTGACGCTCGTTCAATAAAAGTTTTTAAAGCCTAAGAGCGACACTTCATTTCAATAAAAATGGTAATAAGGGATACAGCGAGAGGGCTAGTAAGCGGATTTGAGTCTTTAGAAAGATCAGTAATGATATGATTGAATGGCGGAGCAGGCGAGAAGGACCGGACAGCCTCGTCCTGCTCGGATTTTTACGTTCTATGCATGTATGTGTTAGAAAAGCAGAGATGCAGGGGGAAGACTCCATGGGGCGAGTTGGGGGAGGTATTGGGAGTGAAGGCAGATTGCAACAGGGTTTACTGTAGGGAATAGTCACTGTGGATGGTGGATAGGGATGGAAGAGGGATATATGTCTGATCATCGCATCTCGCTAGTGGTGGTGGAAATTTAAAAAACAATCGATGATCATTTGAAGTACCACTACGAATACATTTGCCAACTTTAAAGGTGCGCAACTGAAGGCATTCTGTCTCGATGTATCACTACCTGGTATGGCACGTGTACGATTCAAGATCGATGATGGTTACAGAGAGTGGTGAACTCGGCCCAGACAAACACAAATGATAACCTATTATATGATTGCATATTATTTATACATCTATGCAACTTAACTCTGTGATATGCTTGCATTGATCACAAGAAAATGCTTTTCACTGTGCCTCAGTGCACGTAACAATGAATTCAATTCAATTCAATTGTGGAATGTCGACGACATTGATTTTTGTAGCAGCTTATGGTGGAGCCAAGTAAGGAACAGGCAATACTCGATTTAGCGTTGTGCAATGAGGCAGTCGAGACGGGGAGCTGAAGATGAAGGAACCCTTATGAGGCGGTGGTGATAATATGATTGAATTTACCCTGCAAATACCCTGAGAGGGAAAATATGCAATCAGAGGTAACGGTATTAAAGTTGAATATATACAAGTACAGAGGCATGAAGGATGAGCTGGGTGAAATTGGTGAGGAGAGGAGCCTAACGAGAAAGCAGGAAAGTGGAAATGCAATGCCAGGAGTGTCTGAGCGTAATTAAGCAGACACATCAGAGATACATCCTGTGGAAAATGAGGCATGGTGTAGGGAGGATGAGACAACCATGGCGGACTGAGGAAGTCATCAATAGCATAAAGGAAAAAGAGAAAATATATAATGTGGCGAAGGGCAGTGGGTAATCAGAGGACTGGGGAGATAACAAAGACCCACAAAGGGCAACAACAAAACAAATGAGGAGGGAGAAGATTAAATCTAAGATAACGACTAATATAAAGGAAGACTGTAGTTGTTTCTTTATTCATATAAACGCAAAAGAGAGGTAGAAGTGGACAATGGGCCATTGGAAAATGACACTTGACAGAAAGTAGTGGGGAACAAGGAAATTCTTGAGGAACTGAAAAAATATTTTGTGACAGTCTTCACATTGGAAGTCATGAGTTATACCCAAACATGCAAGAGAATGGGGGAAGAGATGTGAGTCTAGTGGCCATCACTGTGAAGGTGCAAAAAACACTGAATGGCCTGAAGGGCGATACATCAACTGCATCAGATAGAGTACCCTCCAGAGTTCTAAGGAAGACAACTGAAGAAACAGTGGATACGTTAGTGGAAAGCTTTCAGGAATCGCGAGAATCAGAAAGGGTGCTGTAAGACTGAAAAATCACAAACGTGACACCCCAGTTTAAAAAGAAACAACACAAAAGCTGGCAAATTACAGACCAATCAGCCGAATCTTGGTTGTGGATGAGATCCTGGAATCCATTTCATTGGAAGAAATTTCTGAATACTTGGAAGTGCATGTTGAAATAAGGAAAAGTCACCAATGTTTCATCATGGAGAGGCCATACTTGACAAATCTGCAAAACCTCCTCTTTGAGGAAGTAACGAGGAAGGTAGACCAGGGAGATCCATTGGATGTTATGTGTCTGGGCTTCATGAAGGCCTTTGATATTTGCCGCACAGGTGGCTACTGAATAAGAAAAGGGCCCATGGTTTCAGAGGCAAGCTGTGCTCGCAGGACAGAAAGCAGTGATTGGGAGCAAAATGATCCTTCTCAGGATTGCAGCTGGTGACAAGTGGCCTTCCTCAAGGCTGTGTTGGGACCACAACTTTCCATTTTCTCCATTAGCGATCTGGATAAAGTACCTGAGGGCACTGCGTGTCAATTTGCAAACCATGCAAAGACAGAAGGACAGGTAGCATTGAGGAGGTGGGAATGCTGCAAAAGGATATGGACACGTAGGGAGCATCGGAAAATAAATGGCAGATGGAGCATAATGTGGGAAAATGTGAGGTGTTGCACTTTGGTAGGAAGAATAAA
>NW_025188463.1:0-3130 GCF_004010195.1 Chiloscyllium plagiosum | reverse complement strand
GAGCGAGAGGACAGAACATCTGCAATGGGATACAGACAGGGGGAGGACATAGCGTCTGCAATGGGATATGGACGGGGGAGGGCAGAGCATCTGCAATGGGATCCAGACAGTGGAGGGAAGACTGTCTGTAGTGGGATACAGATACGGGAGGGCAAAGCGTCTGCATCGGGATACAGACAGCGGAGGGCAGAGCGAGGGCAGTGCATCTACAATGGGATACAGACAGGGGAGGGGCAGAGCCTCTGAAAGGGAGATAGACTGGGGAAGGGATGCATACCGGCAATGGGATACAGATAGGGGAAGGGAAGAGTGTCTGCAATGGGATACTGATGGGTGAGGGCAGAGCGTCTGCAGTGGGATACAGGCGGGGAGGGCAGAGGGTCTGCAGTGGGATACAGACGGGGAGGCATAGCGTCTGCAGTGGGATACAGACGGGGAGGCATAGCGTCTGCAGTGGGATTCAGACGGGGAGGGCAGAGCATCTGCAATGCGATCCAGACAGGAGAAGGGCAGAGTGTCTGCAATGGGATATAGACAGGGGGAGGGCAGAGCGTCTGCAATGTGATACAGTGTCTGCAATGGGTTACAGACAGGGGGAGGGCAGAGAGTCTGCAATGGGATACAGATGGGGAGGGCAGAGAGTCTGCAATGGAATACGGACAGGAGGAGGTCAGAGCATCTGCAATGGGTGACGGACAGGAGGAGGGCAGAGCGTCTGCAATGTGATACAGACAGGAGAAGGGCAGAGCGTCTGCAATGGGATACTGATGGGTGAGGGCAGAGCATCTGCTATTGGATACAGACGGGGAGGCAGAGCATCTGCAATTTGATACAGACGCAGGAGGAGGTCAGAGCATCTGCAATGGGTTACGGACAGGAGGAGGGCAGAGCGTCTGCAATGTGATACAGACAGGAGAAGGGCAGAGCGTCTGCAATGGGACACTGATGGGTGAGGGCAGAGCATCTGCTATTGGATACAGACGGGGAGGCAGAGCATCTGCAATTTGATACAGACGGAGGAGGGCAGTGCTTCTGCAATGGGATACAGACAGTGGGAGTGCAGAACGTCTGCAATAGGACACATACTGGGGAGGGCACAGCAACAAGCAATGGCATACAGACAGAGGATGGCTGTGAGCAAAGCTTCAGCAAAAAAAAAAAACAGTACAATATATATGTGATGGAAATTTTCCGTTTTCGGGAAAAGACGAATCAGCAGAAATTTATTTAGATGCAAGGAGAATGCAGAACTCAGTTGTATAGATGGATTTGTGTGTCTTAGTACATGAATCACATTAAATGAACCTGAAGATGGAGGAAGTGATTTGGAAGGTAAATGTTGTGATCCTGTTTCGTGCAAGGGGTGTTGGGTATGATCTTAGCGATGTTTTCTGCATCAGTACAGGGCATTGCTGAGATTACATCTGTTGTCTTCTGTGTAGGTATAACTGCCTAAACTGAAAATAAAAAACAAAATTGCTTTCGAAACGTCTCAAAAATGTTTCTCTTTTCTCATTCTTGGGATGAAGGCATTACGTTATGAAGAATTAACAGTTCGGCCTGAGAATGAGGGATGTTTTATTGATCATATAAGATCTTGAGAAGAGTGCAGTTGTGAATACCGGATGGATATTTCTTCTTGTGTGGGAGAATAAAACTGGGGAAATACTTTAACAATAAGTCAGTTTCAAAGGAAAGGTCATTGGACCGAAAAATTGAACTGTGAATTATCTTCCTACATGCTGACAGACAAGCTGAGCTTTTCCAGCAATTACTGTATATGTTTAAGAATATTCATTTTAACACAGATATTGTGAAGACATGAAACGCTTATTTTTACATTATGCAAGCACATATTAACACATCTTCAAAACAAGTAGGACCATTTATTATTAATGAATTGATTCTGCAATAACACACTGACCTGGAGTGGAGAATGTGATGGAGTCATATAGTTCGGACAATGGTTCAAGAAGAGCTCACAGAGTCCAGTGTGAGATTGATAACGTTACTGATTTAACTTACAGATGGAAAATGTAGCCTATCTGTGGAGAAACATTCTATTGCTCCCTTTCTGTTTCCCTACCACTCATCACAGCAATGTGTGGAGTGAAAAAAAGCCCAGTCGTCTTTCCCACTAATGGAGGATTCCTGATGACGATTCATTAGAATCTCCCCATTGCTTGAAGCAAAATAGTTCAGCCAAATTTAACTGTTACATGAAGAAATCCCATTGTCAGAAGGCCGTGCAAGCAGAATAACTAGAGAAGTAATTATCCGACTCGATAGTGAGGGGAACAGACAGGAGATTCTGTGGCTGCAAATGGGAATCCAGAGTGGTGTTTAGCCTCCCACATGCGCAGGGTCCAGAATGTCTCAGAGCGGCTGCAGAACGTTCTCACCGGGGATGGTGGGGGGCAGTGGATGGGGAAGCAGCCAGAAGTCATTGTGCACATTGGAACAAAAGACAGGTAGAAATAGTGATGGCATCCTACAGAGTAATTGTAGAGAGCTAGGGAAAAGGATAAAAGACAGGACCATGACAGAGGTAATATCCAGTTTACTTCCAGTGCTCAGTGCTAGAGAAGGTAAGAACAGGAGGATATGGCAGATGAAGGGGTGGCTAAAGAATTGGTGCAGGGGGGCAGAGATATATGGATCACTGGGATCTTTTGTGGGGCAAGGGGACCTGTTCAGGAAGGAAGGGTTGAACCTGAACTGGAAGGGGACCAGTATCCTAGCAGGCAGGTTTGCAACTGCTGCAAAGGAGTGTTTCAACTAGATTGGCTGGGGGTTGGGGAGGGGTGGGATCCTCAACAGCAGGGAGGAAAGTGTGAGGATGTAAGGAGATACAATAATCAGGAACAGTAAAATGAAGAGACAGGTCAGGCTAGGCAACGACAGGGAGCAAGGAATGCCTGTTGGATTAAATTTCAAATGTTTCAATGCAAGCTGGCTGACAGGTAAGGCCGATGAACTTAGGGCATGGATCGGTGCGTGGGACTGGGATATTATAGCCATTACAGAAACATGGCTAAGGGAGGGACAGGACTGGCAGCTTAATATACCAGGGTACAGGTGCTTTATGCGGAACAGAGACGGTGGAGGGAGGGGACGGGGAGTTTCATTT
>NW_025188462.1:0-3130 GCF_004010195.1 Chiloscyllium plagiosum | reverse complement strand
ATTCTCCTTCTCCTTGGATACTGACTGGCCTGCCGTGCATTCCCAGCAGCACACTCTCAACTCTAATTTCCAGCATCCGAGTCGTCATTTTCACATAGGTCTCCGTCCATCACTGGGAGCTAGGGTGACCGCAACACTGCAGTGATCTATGAACCTGGAAAAGATATCTGTCCAGCATGGGGAGCTAAGCAGATCACCACAGTGCATTGATCTATAGACCTGAACAATTCATCTGTCCAGCACCAGAATCTATGCAGACCACAGCAGTGCATTTACCTACACATGTGGATTAGATATCTGTCGAACACAGGGAGCTATGCAGATCACCACAGTTAAATTTCATTGAGGCCACCCTTAGAGAAGCAATTTAAGTGAGGTTGAGTTTAATTTTAGTTCGCTTTCTCCAACTTTGAATGTTTTTTTTGGATATATTCTTCGAAAGTATAGTGAGAATAGATTGTAATATCATGAAACAACCCCAATGGCAGCATACGGGCCACCAAAGCGCATGTCTATCTCTATCAGCTATTATCTCAAGGACAACATTGCAAGGAATCATAGAAAACGGCTCTGAGTCTTCAAAGGCATTGTTTGAAGAAGGAAACAGCGTGGACTGTCGTAAAGATGGTGGCAGGGTCAGAATGTTCCAGGTTGAACGCCTATGCTCCGCCCACACTTTGTGTCTTTCTTATTTATTCTATTTTCTGGAGCGTATTTTCTTGCCAAACTATTATCTTTTTAACGTGACTCCTTTGGGAAAGGAGGCAGTGAGTCCCAAGTCAGAGGATCGCGAGGGGAATCAAGGTTTCAAGTTTAAAGAACACAGCTGCCTGAGACATGTCAAACTGCGGTTTGGATACTGGGCCCCGGACAGTCTGGAGACTGTATCTGCTGCAATCTGGAGACTGGGCCCCGTGCGATCTGGAGACTGGGCCAAGTGTGGCCTGGCGACTTGGCCCGGTGTCGCCTGGACAATAGCCCCGATACAGTTTGGAGACTGGTCCCGGAATGTTCTGCAGTCTGGCCCAGTGTGTCCCAAAGATTGGGTCTGCTGCGGCATGGAGACTGGGCCTGCTGCGGTCTGGAGACTTGGCCCGGTGTGCTATGGACACTGGCCCTGGTATAGTCTGGAGTCTGGGCTCCGTGCGGCCTTGCGACTGGGCACGGTGCGGCCTGGAGACTGAGCCTGGTGTGGTCTGCCAACTGAACCTAGTGTGGTCAACAGTTTCGAGTCTAGATTTGGATAATGTCGCCAGTAATATTTGGTCCAACGAAATATAGTAGTGGGAAGTGTTAGTTGAATCTGAGGACATGGGGAAGCACTTATTTAATACTTTTCGTCAGTATTCTCATTGGAAAATGGCAATATTATTGAGGATATGGTGATACAGGCTACAAGGTTTTATGGGATTGATGTTGACAAAGGGATGTTTTTCGCATTTTTCGAAGATCTGAATATAGGTATTAACCCTAGGCCAGCGGGATTTATTCTCGGGTTCTCTAGAAAGCCAGGGAGGAGATCACAGAGTCCTTGACTTCAACATATATGTCATCATTGTCGACAGGAGTAGTGCCAGAAGACTGGAGGATAGCAAACGTTGTTCTCTTGTTTAAGAAGGGGTGTCGGAATAACCCTGGTAACTAAAGGGCAGTGCGCATTATATCAGTTGTGAATAAGATATTGGATGGTTTTGTGAGAGATAAGATTTGTAATCATCTGGAAACGAATAATTTGATTAGAGATAGTCAACATAGATTTGTGAAGGGTAGATCGTGCCTCACTAACCTTATTGAGTTATTCGATAAGATGAGAAAACAGATGGGTGAAGGTAAAGTGATTGATATGGTGTACAAGGACTTCAGTAAAGCATTTGATAAGATGCCACACGGAGTATTGCACAAAATACGGAGTTTTAGGATTCAAGCTGATTCAGAGGTTCAGATCATATATTGGCTATGTGAAAGAAGACAGAGGGTGGTGGTTAGTGGGAAATGCTCATCCGGGAGGTTAGTTACAAGTGGTGTGCTAAAAGGACCTGCTTTGGGACCATTGCGGCTTGTCATTTTAATAAATGATCTGGATGTTGGCGAAGATGGATGGGTTAGTAAGTTTGCGGCCGATACGAAGGGAGGCAAAGTTGTGGATCATTCTGATGAATACATAAGATGCAGCGCTAGACTGAAAAATGGCAATTGGAGTTTAATACAGGCAAGTTTGAGGTA
The DNA here is from genome assembly GCF_004010195.1 of Chiloscyllium plagiosum. Lineage (NCBI taxonomy): Eukaryota > Metazoa > Chordata > Chondrichthyes > Orectolobiformes > Hemiscylliidae > Chiloscyllium > Chiloscyllium plagiosum. The sequence continues at coordinate 907 of NW_025188462.1, read as the reverse complement.
GTTCAATTCGGAAGAAATGACAACAATGCAGATTATTGAGCTAATGGTAAAAGTCTTGGCATTTTAAATGAACAGAGAGATCTCGTGCCCAGGTGCATACATACCTGAAAGTTGCCACGCCCTATAAAAATCAATCAGTCATCTAATGTTTGGCTCCACGGGAGATGAATGAGGTTTATTAGGTCTATTGCCACATGTACTCACGTGAGGACAGTGAAAGGTTTACAAGTCGCCACATGTGACACAATCTCAGATACAAAGCTTCCTGCCCCCACCTCCAAGATACAAAATCTAGGTCGAAATCAGAAAAATAAAGAAAATAAAATTAAATGTAAAACATTACGGCCGTTCCTGTAGTAGTGGAAAAACACATAAAATCAGTTCATTGTTCAACAGCAGAGTCCATCAGCGTCTGGCCATGCTGGGTTCACACTCTACATAAGGACACAACCTCCCCCATTCCGCTGCCTTTTCACCTGTTTCTGCTCGAAGGGTGAGGTCCCACACAAAGACTTCACGCCGGTATTTACCCTAGAGGAAAATATGGAAGAGAGGAAAGTCAGGGAAATAAAAATAAGTGATCTTTGAAACGAGACCATATTACAGTTGCGGAAGAGCTGACGGTCTTAAAATGCATAACCGTCGATAAAAAACCCTGGACATGTTCAAATGTATCCCGGAATCATTGCAGGAAGCTGGGTAAGAAACTGTGCTAGCACGGTCTGATGTTTGTATCATTCCTTAGAGTTCTGGTGAAGGGTTATTGGATCGTTAATTCCGAGTTCTCTGCACAGGTGTTGCCAGGCCTGTTGAACTTTCCCAGCACCTTCTGTCCTTCTTACTGATTTACAGAATCTGCAGTCCTTTCAATTTGTTTTTATTTGTATCATTGACAGTCAGGGGTGAG
>NW_025188461.1:0-3130 GCF_004010195.1 Chiloscyllium plagiosum | reverse complement strand
GGCTGACCAATGTAACCAGGAGATTACCTCATGGAAGGAAGGTGGGAGGGATGGGTGGCTTGCTGGGCTTGCTGTATTGAATGCACTGTTTTTTTTTATGTAATTGGACTGTCTTATATGTACAAATGTCATTGTCACTGTTTTGTAATTATTAAAACTGGGATTTGAGGTTTGTCCTCATTTCCCTGAAAACTGGTTGAACGGTAGGGTTTGAGGCCTAGCTTTGCCATTCCTCTCCCTTGTAAAATTGCTGTTTCTCTGTATACAGCTGCTAATATTAACTGTTTTGTAAACTGTATTGTTTAATAACATTTTTAAAAATAACCAGGAGATTACCTCATGGCCGGAAGGTGGTGGGGAGGTGGGGGAGGTTAACAGGGGCATCTGTGATTTATGCACTGTTTTATTGTTCATTTTTTCAGTCTGTCTGTATGTGTTTGTGTTTACTGTTTCCTTTTTGGTAACCTAAGGTGGGATTTGAGGTTTGTCCTCTTTTCCCTGTGAAATGGTTGGATGGTAGGGTTTGGGGGCCTGGCTTTGCTGCCCCTTTCCCCTGTAAATCACTGTTTCTTGTAAACTGCTGTTTATTGTTCACTGTTGACTGTTTGTATTTTGTCCTGTTTGATAGAATTTTTTAAAAATCAGGAGATTATAACAAAAAATATAACCAGGAAATTAGAAAAGCAAAAGAAAAGATTTATAAGCAGGGGTTTCAGAATCTCCCGAAAAAAGTAACCAGGATAATAGAATCTCCTCAGTTGAGGACTGACTCCAAGCTGGCTGACCACAGTCAGTGTACTGTGCATGAGTAAAAAAAGGGTGACTCAGTGATGGGAACAGGCCTCTGGGCGGTTATCTCACTGTTATATATTTCTCTTTTCCTTTTCATCCAGTCCTGAATATTCCAAGACCTCTAGGGGTCACTGAGCTTGTTGTACCTACATTTCATCTTAAATGGAACATGTTGAGACTGTACTTTCCCTCAGTACCTTTTTTGAGTGCCTCCAACTATTCTGCTGTAGATTCACTTGCAGGTAGCTGCTTCCAGTCTACTTTGATGTGATCATTTATTATTTTAATAAAATCTGCCTTCCTCTAATCCATACCCTTTCTCACAGACCATATTTATCCTTTTCCGTAATAAACCTAAAATGTATGGTATTGTGGCCATTATCACGAAAAATGCTCCCCCACTGTTACATTGTACTCCTGTCTGGCTTCATTCCCCCAGAACTAGGTCCAGCACTGCACCCTGGCTTGTAGGACCATCTCCATGTTCACATAAAAAGTTCTTCTGTGTACATTTCATAAAACCTACCTTTATACTATCCCAATAGATATTGTGTAGTTGAAATCCCATAATGTAAATATTTGAGTATTATTTTTACACATCTCAATGAATTGTCTAAATATCTGCTCTTCAATTGCCTGCTGAATCTTTGGGTATCTATAATCCATTCATAACACTGTGACTGTCCCCTTCTTATTCCTAAGCCCTACTTAAAAGCCTCATATACCCTTCCAATATATCATCTCATTGCAGTAACTGACTCCTTAACCAATAATACCACACCACCTCCAGTTTTCCACCCTTCCCTGTCCTGCCTGAAGATCCTATATCCTGGAATGCTAATTTGTCAGTTTTGCTCTTCTCTCAACCATGCCTCTGTGATGGCAACAACATTGGATGTATCAATCCACTCCCTTAATGCATCTGCCTTACCTCGAATACTCCTGATGTTGAAGTAGAGGCTATTTAGTCTCTGCTTACTGACTTGAGACACCACATTGGCTGAACTTGGTCTGCCTTGGTTCCCTTTCTAAGTTATTTATGTTGCTATTGGATGCCATTTAAGATAAGGAATTAGACCAGTCAGCCCATCAAGTCTGTAGTCGCTGTCAGTAAATCAATCCAGTTAGTCCCATTCTCTTACTCTCTGCAGCCCGACATGTTTACTCCCTCAAGTTTCTGTTTGATTTCCTTTTGGAAGTACTGATCTTCCTTGCTTCCAACATTTAACAGAAGCAAGTTCCATGTCATAACCATTCACTGTAAAGAAAAATTCTTTCTCACATCCATCTGTACTTCTTGTGCAACACAAGCCTGTATCCTTTCATCCAAAGATTGAGAACAGTTTTTCTTCACTCATCTTGTCCAACCTGTCTTAATCGTGTAAACATTCTATTAACTTTCACCTCAATCTTTGTCACTCCAAAGAGAACTGCACAGCTTACCTCATCGCATCTTAATGTTAAATTCCTTCATCCCTGGAATCATTCTGGTAAAGCTCTTCTGCATCCACTTAGGGACTTTCAAATCCTTCGTAAAGTATGGAGTCCAGAAAAGGACACAATACTCCAGTTGCTTTAGGTGCTCCAAGTGCTTTACTCCATCCTTAAATTATAAGCTCCAAACTGGAGCATCGGGGATTGAAAAGAGATCTGACCATAGAAATGTATATCATGATAAGGGAGATAAGGGAGACAAAGAAAGTATTTCTATTAAAACTGATGAACAAAAGGTAGGTGACACTGATATAAAGTGCTGGGGAAAAGAGGGAGTGTGAAGAAGGGCTTTGTCATGGAGTGATGGCTGCCATGTTAATAAAATTGGTCAAACGAACAATCACTCTTCAGGGAATGTCTAGTACCATAACTTAGTTTATGGAAAACAGTAAAACACGTTAGAAATTGTAAAACAAAGATTACACAGAGTAACTATTTACAACTTGTGCTGCCTCCCAACCAGACTGAAAGGTAGGCAGAATTAGATATAGACAGATATGGACTGACGTAGACAGGACCTGGAGTCCCTTAAGGTAAAGTCACTTTAAGGCAAAGGTACATTTACAACAATGATCTGAACATGGTGCCCACAAGGGTGGTGCAAGACTGAAAGAGGAAAGTATTTCAAAAGAAAAGCGATTGGGTACTTCAGGGAAATAAACTTGCAGGAATACTAAGACAGAATTAAACATAGAACACAGAACAGTACAGAACAGTACAGGCCCTTCGGCCCTCGAAGTTGTGCTGACCTTTTATCCTACTCTAAAATCAAACTAACTGACCTAACCTACATTTTACACTCATCCATGTGCCAAGAGTCACTTAAATGTCCCTAATGTATCTG
>NW_025188460.1:0-3130 GCF_004010195.1 Chiloscyllium plagiosum | reverse complement strand
AAGGGCAAGACTTCCTCCTCTGCAAGCCATTCTTCTGAGAAATACAATTGCAATACTTTTACACGTCTCTAGCAATTTTAAGATTAACATGGAATGTAAGGTAAGGACAAAAAAACCCTCGAATAACCACGTATTACGTCTGCCCATTGTTTTGCTTATGCCATGTGTATTTTATTTTCAATCCAGAAAGAACTGCGAATACTGTAAATCAAGAAAAAAACAAAAAAATGCTGGAAAAGCACAGAAATTCTGGCACCATCAGTGAAGACAAATCACAAATGATCCAGTTCTTTGGAAGGGTAACTCGACCCAAAATGTTAACTTTGATTCTGTGCACAGACACTGCCAGACCTGCTCAGCATTTTGAAGAATATTTGTTTTTGCTCCTTACGTTGGCTTTTCTTTCCTGGTCATTTTCATCGTTTTGAATAGCCTGCTTAACATGAGAATTTTGTTGTGCACAGCATTGTGATCTAATTCTGTCATATCACAGTGATGTACGCATTGAAAATAAACTGTACCACACATCTTCTCAATGCTTTGTTATACTCTTTACCTCAACAGGACGTTTGCTCCTGATCAATGCTAATATTATTCTTTAAAAAAATGTTGAGAAACTGCTCCTACGATTATCTCATATATTAGAAGTAGGATTATATCCAGGACTATAGTTCTTGGGTATGTTAACAGGAAACATAAGCGCAGCAAATATCAACTGCATCGGAATATTTGCTTAATTCGTTGTTACCGTTTAGTTTTCTCCGCATAAGTTCATAAGAAGCTATTTATAATCACTTTAAAGTGGCTACTCACCATCTGTTGGTAAGTTGGAGAATTATCCTCTAATCTCTTCTGTTTGGGTACAGTATTGTTTCTCAACACCCAAATGAGAAAGGGCTCGAAAAAAATTAACAGTTTGCGTGGAAACATTAAAACATACACCGAAATGTCAATTGAATTATTTGATAATGTTTAGATCGTGTATTTGTCCTGTAGAATAAAACGCACTGCCGATGTTTTCAGTCTTCGAAATGTGACACACACACGCACACACACACACGATCGCCAGCGGAATGAAGATAAAATTGTTTTATTAAACTGGAAGATAGAGATAACGGCTGAAGGTGAGAAACTCTGGGAAAAAGATAATGGCATAAAGAAACATGTTTGGATTAGACTATCGATACAACAGATAAGGTTCTCTGAGTTCCTTGTTTTGGACTGTGACACACCTAGTTAGCAGTGAATTACGGGCCAGGAAGCTACAAGCTGGAAAGTTGCTGTGTGAACTAGGAGGAAAATGAGTTGTGAGTGACAGGTCCAGGAAGATATCATAACAGGAAGAGCTATTTACAATGGTTGTTTTCCAATGCATGTTTCACTGAAGTTGGGTAGGTTTGTGTTTCTGAACACCTGGAATGATCGAGAACATGGAAATGGATTACTTGAAGCTTTGGGACTTATAGTATATCGCTCCATCTCACCTTCCACTTTCTCCCAATTCCAATTCGAGACTGCAGGCTGTGGGTTCTCTGCCAGAAGCCGCGCTGGTTTGAATGCACAGAAAACGGTTAAGATTTTAGTGATAATATTCGATCGTTCTCCCCAGAATTTCGAGCGGAGGAGAGGCTGGTTTCTCTCCATCATCAAGGAAGTACACCGCCCTCATAAATTGGGCTTACTTTCCTTGGCACAAATCATACTGTGGGGACATGAATGAGACGCATAAGTGATGACAGACATAGACAGGGGACACAGAATGATTTTTTTCCTCATGCCTGAATGTCCAGGGGCCTGGTTGAAGTAAAGGGTAGAAGATTTGGAATACATTCATGATTTTTTTCTGGAGAGCGATGGGAATCTGGAGCGCACCTTTTGTATTTGTTGTAGATGCAGAAATCAATGCAACATTTGAGAAGCGTTTCGGTATTTACATGCGATACCGAGGTATTCAACGCAATGTGCCAAATGCTGGAAACGTTTTTAAAGCAGCTTGGTTGTGTTTTTTTTAACCGGTTCACACTCGATTGGCCGAAGCGCTTTTTTCTTTCTCCTGTGTACTCTGAATTTATCCATGTCTATGGGGAGACAAACAAGCTGAATGGTTCAGGTTGCGATCAAGGCGAGGGTTGCAAGTAAACAAAGAGAATTATCGGTGAATGAGCAGAAGAAGTTTACAAAGAAATGGCTCACTTTACCAAATCAAAGAAAATGATAATGGAGAAGTAGAGTTAACAAACGTGTTTGGCTGAAATGTGGACGGGATGTCAGCAATCCTCTAGGCAAAGCAAACACAATCAGCGAGAAACTTACAAAATACCAACAGATGAAAAATGTTTCGAAGTGAGATGAGATTATCTCGCTGCCAATGTCAGAGCCGAGTTGTTAAGTCAACCCTTAGGGTTTTCCGTGGATAGCTGTGCATTCTGCCGATCTTAATAGTTGTATTTTTTAAAGCAGTTTCTGATGAATTACTGCTCAAAAACAAATAAGAAATTTCCCATCATCTTTCAACATTTTCTGATATCTGTTATTTTGTCTCCAATCAGTACGATGCTTTTGAGAAAATACACACCAGTTGTTTGGTTCCAGCAACACCTTCTGGGAATTTGACTCCCCTGTGTCCTCTCTCTCTCTCCCCCTCTATCTCTCTCGGGACGTCTCTGTGGATTTCACCTCCGTGGGTTTCTTTGATGCTGGGGTGTCCACCGGATTAAATACAGTTTCCCCCTTCTCAAACTATTCACACGAACACTATATCTTCATGGTCAAGAGCATTTTAAGCTATGATCAAACGGCGTGATAGAAGAAAGGTGAAAAAGAAGATACTGTTTTGACCATGACACTGGGAGCTTTGAACTTCTCTATCACAGCAAAAAGTTGACTAAAAAAAAAGATTGTTTCTCAGGAAGATTTAGATATGTCGTTCTTAAGGCTGAACTGATCAAAGGATATGGAGAGAGAAGAGGAATATTGAATTGAGTTTGATTATTGTCCATGATCCGGTGGAATCGTAGAACGTGCTAAGTGGCTTATTAATGTTTCTGCGATAAGTAAGAAAGATTAAAAGAACTACTGCGATAAATAGACATCCAGCGACAACGGCAGGATGTCAGAATTACCGGGAAGG
>NW_025188459.1:1269-3129 GCF_004010195.1 Chiloscyllium plagiosum | reverse complement strand
CAGCATCCAGGGAACAGGAGAATCGACGTTTTCTTCAGGAATGAGGAATGTGTGTCCAGCAGGCTAAGATAAAAGGTAGGGAGGAGGGACTTGGGGGAGGGGCGTCGGAAATGCGATAGGTGGAAAGAGGTCAAGGTGAGGGTGATAGGTCAGACTGGGGTGGACGCGGAGAGGTCAGGAAGAAGATTGCAGGTTAGGAAGGCGGTGCTGAGTTCGATGGATTTGACTGAGACAGGCTGGGGGGAGGGGAAATGAGGAAACTGGTGAAATCAGAGTTCATCCCTTGTGGTTGGAGGGTTCCTAGCCGGAAGATGAGGCGTTCTTCCTCCAACCGCCTACTTGCGGAGCGTTTCAGGGAACACCTCTGGGACACCCGGACCAACCAACCCAGCATCTGCAGACCTCACTTTCTCCTCAATTGGATGGAGGCAGTGCAGAAAATAGTGCCATAATCTGATCAGCTACATAAGAGTGAGTGTTTTTCCGGTTTCAACTACAAGCTGTGCTTTAAGCCAGCTCCCACCACTAGCCCCCAACCCCGCCACTTTCATTCTGCCTTGCTAAATGTTCTCCAGTCATATCACTCCTCACACTCAGTCAATGTTCAGCAGTATCAGCCTTCACTTTCTATGCACTTCATCACTTCCCTATTTATTATCCACTATTCACACATCCCAATCTTTATGTATCCTTTGCAACAACATCTCACTTATCACTTAAATGGAGGATAGTGGGCTAGTGTAGGTTAGGTGGGCTTGGATCGGCGCAACATCGAGGGCCAAAGGGCCTGTTCTGTGCTGTATTTTTCTATGTTCTATGTTCTCTCAAAAGTCTTTTATTTTTCACTGCTTGCAGGAGAATGGAGTTAAAAATACAAAGAAGTATGACAGGACCAGAGCTGAGCTGCTACAAATAGTACAGTTCATAGATGGTGGGTGCCTGGGATAACTGGGACTACTTTATCTTTCTCAGTTGGCAATTGAGACAGGAAGTTCATAGAATTATCCATGCATTTGATATGGCAAATGGGTAACTATTTCCTTATTGTCTTTTTAGTTTACCTTTTTATAAATTTCACCTGAACAGATTTTCACTGTATCACTGGCTCTTATCCCTATAAACTTACGACATTTTGTAGATGGGTATGTAATCAGTTTGATAAGGCTTCATGAACTGCAAACATCAAGTCATTTTATTATCATCAAATTCATTTGACATGGTATGCTAACTATCCTAATAAAAGGATAGGAAAAGGTTTTAAGTCATATAGAATAGTTTAGACAGAAATTATGACATATAGAGTTTAATGGTGTATAAACTATCCAAAATTATATTTGTGGATAAATGCATGAGATTTAAAAAATGACAACTTGTGCTCAAAAACACCATTAACAATTTTGTGAGATGACTGCTTTTCTTACACCTGTAAGTATGAACCCAGTTTCTTAAACCAGGATTCACAATTGGTATTCAGCATCATTTATAGAACTTGAACAGTAATTTGAACACCTCTACCAGAAACTTAGCCAATTTTCACGTGGACAGAAAATCTATGCTGCAGGTAATGTTTGTAGAATAGTTTGAATCTTTAATTTGAGTAATAGAAATAAAATGCTTGAATGATAGTTTGTAATAATGCAATTTATTGACTTGGTACGTGTATCTTTTGTCTGAGGTAAGTGACATCAAAGGTTTGCTGCACTTCATTCCAATGTTGACTAATAATTAGCTTGAACACAACCAAAAAAACAGCAGCAAGTGTGCTGATATCAGCATACCAAAAGACTCAGAGATAATGTGGAAATGATCCAAGATCGAGCCCAATTCTGTAATTGTCAGTAAATATAGCACATGAGCTTG
>NW_025188459.1:0-1260 GCF_004010195.1 Chiloscyllium plagiosum | reverse complement strand
GGGGGGGTGGGCGTGGTGATGGAGATCGTCGAAAGGGCGGGGTTAGGCGCGGTGACAGAGATCGTCATGGGGGCGGGGTTAGGCGTGGTGGCGGAACACGGCGGGGTTGGGCGTGGTGACGGAGATCGGCGTGGGGGCGGAGACACATGCGGCGTTTGTGGTCGTGTAGGTTAGTAGGTTAGTCACTGGGGGCGGAAGTGGCTGCAGCGACCACAGAGACAGGATTTCTTTGGGAACAGTGACCACAATTCTGTAAGTTTTAGAATATTCGTAGATAAAGAAGAGAGTGGTCCTCAGAGAAAAGTACTAAATTGGGTCAAGGCCAATCATATCAAAATTAGGCAGGAGCTCGGAAATGTGGATTGGACACAGCGCCAGAGACCCGGGTTCAATTCCTGCCTCAGATAACTGTCTGTGTGGAGTTTGCACATTCTCCCCATGTCTGCGTGGGTTTTCCCCAGGTGCTTTGGTTTCCTCCCACAGTCCAAAAATGTGTATGTTAGGTGAATTGGCCATTCTAAATAGATAAGCTGCAGAGCTGGGCTGAGACATGGCATATGGAGTTTAATGCGGACAAGTGTGAGGTGATTCACTTTGGTCGGAGTAACCGGAATGCAAAGTACTGGGCTAATGGTAAGATTCTTGGTAGTGTAGATGAGCAGAGAGATCTCGGTGTCCATGTACACAGATCCTTGAAAGTTGCTACCCAGGTTGACAGGGTTGTTAAGAAGGCATACAGTGCCTTAATAGAGGGATCAAGTTCCAGAACCATGAGGCTATGCTGCAGCTGTACAAAACTCTGGTGCGGCCGCACTTGGAGTGTTGTGTACAGTTCTGGTCACCGCATTATAAGAATGTGGAAGCTTTGGAAAGGGTGCAGAGGAGATTTACTGGGATGTTGCCTGGTATGGAGGGAAGGTCTTATGAGGAAAGGCTGAAGGGCTTGAGGCTATTTTCGTTTGAGAGAAGAAGATTGAGAGATGACTTAATAGAGACATATAAGATAATCAGAGGGTTAGATAGGATGGACAGGGAGAGCCTTTTTTCCAAGTATGGTGACTGCGAGGGGGCATAGCTTTAAATTGAGGGGTGATAGATATAGGACAGATGTCAGAGGTAGTTTCTTTACTCAGAGAGTAGTAAGGGTATGGAATGCTTTGCCTGCAACGATAGTAGATTCGCCAACTTTAAGTACATTTAAGTCGTCATTGGACAAGCATATGGACGTACATAGAACATAGAAGAATACAGCGCAGTACA
>NW_025188458.1:0-3129 GCF_004010195.1 Chiloscyllium plagiosum | reverse complement strand
TGATCTTATTGAAATATACATAATTCTGAGGGGGCTTGACAGGGTAGATGTTGAGATGATGTTTCCACTTATGTCGGGGTCTTGAATGAGGGAACATAGTTGCAGAATAAGGAGACACTTACAGTCAATTCTGCTATAATGTGGTAATTCCATTCTTGTGCAACCCTGCGTTATAAGAAAATTGCGTAACAAGAGCACCATTTGAACTAATGGGGCCGGAATAGTATTATAACTAAGACACACCTTAAAATTCTGCACCATAGAAACAGTGTCGTCAATTTGTCAGTTGGCATTATAGCGATTTTGTGCTAATGAAACACATTGCAACAGAACAACCTGTACATGAAAATATTGAAAAGTATGACTGATTAATTTTACCTTCAACATAACGAGTTATTTCTGCCTGCCCTTGGTATACATGTCACTAAGACAATTCCCACTTCCAGTATTGGGAGTATTTCTATCCCTTCAATGTGATAATGACAAACATTCTGACTTTTCCTGGGCATTCAAACTGTGTCACACATAGACCTGTTTTTTCCCCTCAGCCTTTGACCTTCCAGCACAACCACATTTTTATTTTAGTGTGACGAACTCAGGATCATTTGACTTGGATTTACAGATGTATTGATTGTATTTATCTCAATAATATGCTTCTCTTTTTACAGTTAAGTTTTAATTACTGACAACAAATGCTCAGCTCTTTTTGTCAACACATATTCACAATAAGGACTCCTTGAAAAACTGAACTCACCAAGATTACAACTCTCTGCAGTTCTTCACACTTATACCTTGGCCTTAAAATCTGCAGCTGCCTCATCAATGCCTTTCCCTCCATTGCCATTTCCAAAGTGGAGAGGTTTGTTCATGCTTGCACAATATTCTGCACCATTTACATCTCCTTAGATAATGAAAAGATCTGTGTCATTATACCGTGAGATAATATCTAGCTTGGTCTGGTAATTGACAAGTAACATTCGTATCCCACAAGCACCAGGGAATAGCCATCCCCAAGAAGTGAGAACCTCCCAATATGCCAATGGCTTACAGTGACATTACTGTCATTGAATGCATAGCTAACAACAACCTGGCCCAAACACTGATAAGAAAATGATCTGGTCCACCCATGCAAGTGCTGTGGACACAGGAATATGCCAGATATTGATTTCTGCAGCAATAAGCTCCCTGTCTGTCTCTCCAATCCATGTCTACCATCCAGAAAGTATAGCTTGGATGGGATGGAATGATTTCCATGTATCTCACTGAAAGCATTTCCAACAACATTTACAAAGCACCACATTGATCAGCATGCCAATTACCACATTCCGTATTCACTCTCTTCACCAATGACAATGAATACCACCCACAGATGCAAACATTACATTCCAAGTGTTTTTTGACAGTACCTCACAGAACCATGACCTCTAATAGCTAGAAGAACAAGAGCAGGAGTTGCATAGAAACACCATCATATGCTACTTCCCTTTCAGGATAGATTTCATTCTGACTTGGAAATACATCATTGTTCCATTACTATTGCTGTCTAAAAATTATGGAACTCTGCTCCAAAATATACAGGGTTTTCCTATCCACCAGATAATGCAGGTGTTCAAAAATGCTGCTCTCCAGTACTATCTCAAAAGCAATTAGAATTGGGCAAGAATTATTGGTCCAGACACCAAAACTTACATTTTGTGAGTACATATAAAATTAACCAATATTCCCACATCTGAAAGAAGACAGCTCTGAACCTGAGCTGTGGTTATTGTCCAAAAGAATGTTCCACTTGGAGACAGCAGGAAAAATAACCAACGGGAAAGTAGGGAAGCTTGGTGCTGATATCTTGCTGGATTCAGGATGTCAGCTATTCCAGTGGATGGTCCATGTCAAAGCTTATTTTGTCGTGTCCAACGAATTTCCCAACTACTACTGGTCTATAAGCCAGAAGACAGAACCTTTTCCCTGTGGTCTATGGGTTTATGTGTTGGTGTTCCTTACTTTAGAAAATTATACTGAATCAAATTAAGGATCTTCAAAACTGGGTCGATTTTGGGAGTTGCACGCTCGTGAAAATGAACATCACATAAGGATATCCTATCACAAGAAGTGGTCTAAAAAAGGGAGCAATCATTTGAGTCACCAGATTGTTGAGGGTCTAGTATTTGATCATGAGCCCATCATCTCCCCTAAGCTTTAATATTGGCCTGAATTCAGATATAGCCTCTGAAGCCAGGCAATTGAACAATGTTAGAGTCTCCCACAACAAGCTTTAGTACAATTCTAGTGATTTCCAAGGTGTGTGTATGGGCATTCTTAGCCCCAGCATGTGCTCGGAATCTGGGAGGAGGATCTCTGTTCACAAGGAGAGGAGCTTGTGAGAGAGAGCCTGGACATCAGACAGGAAGCTTTGCTTCATTCCAGATAAAAAGTGTGTATTCTAAACTAGAAAGTTGCAATAACCAGTGCTGCATGGATTTGGGTGGGAGCAGTGGAGTACAGTCTCAGACAGGTCAGGGACTCAGTGCCAAATATTGAAATTCTTATGATTGTGGTAGGCACCTAACTTGGGGTATGGTGCTTGGATTCACTGCTGAATACTTCCATGGATAAAATTGTTGGTATGTTCAATCCTGTACACATGGGATGGACTCAAAATTTTATCATTTTTTAAAATTTCATATTGTAGAGTGCATCCACTCCCGGTCACTGTGAAGTGATTTAATATCCCATATTATAGTTCATACAGTGTGGACCTAAAATTCTAGACACAATCTGAGCTGTGGAAACTCCAAAACTGATTGCAAGAATTTTGCAATCAATGTTTGTGCTAAATGTACAACATTGTTGATTTACTCTTGCAGGGTGCCTTTTTGTAGATGTTGTGGTCCTATAGGAAAAGCCAACCAGTCAAAGTAACCTATAAAGCAGCTCAAATCTACCACTGCCAATCCAAACAAAATATTGAATATGTGACCATGTTGCTACAAATAAACTGTTGCTCATGTTCTTACCTCTTCTTTTAAAAGTACAAATGATTTATTTAGAGAGAGTTTGCTATCGAGGTTCAGATTCTCAAGACTTCATGTGGTTTGGAACAACAACAACGACCTTCTTGCCATTCCTTACAAT
>NW_025188457.1:0-3129 GCF_004010195.1 Chiloscyllium plagiosum | reverse complement strand
CAACATGCTTTGAGTCCCATGGAATCTTATTATATTTACCAGCTCTCTCGCAACTTACGCACAATAAAAGAGTGTTTGCAAATTACTGACACGGCGCTGGTCTATGCTCTCTTACCCGCCTCAGGCAGGAGGGAAAGTTAACAAACAAAAACAGAAATCTGTGGGAAAAATCAACCCATCTGGCAACACCTGAAAACAAATTCTGATATCTCTTCCCAAATGCTGACAGACCTGCTGAACCTTCCGAGCAATTATTGCTGTTGTTTGCAATTTTCAGCGTTCTCAGTTCTTTGTTTTCTTTTGATTATTATTGTTCAGAGATGCATCATATACATATCTGAAGATTTATGTACTTTTATTGATGCTGGAACGATAGCTTCTCGCCGTTGTCTGCACTAATTTTATCCAAAATTTGAAGTCGCTGCATCCTGATGGATTTTGCTGCGTTTTCGTTTTTACTTTGTGAAAACCAATCCTTTGTAATTGTTCAGGTAGTACCCATATCTTCCAGGCGCAGACGCAGATTACTTTGATGATCCCAAATGTGGCCCAGCTATTCCTTTGCTAAGTTCGCATATTTTCATACAGACCTATTTACAGGCATGTTGATACAGCTCTGGTTCAGGCGGGACTTTAACCGGGGTTAAGTAGCTGAGAGTTAGGTTCTCAAACGCTGCAGCACAACAGCCCCTTTCTATTTACATTGAACTAAAGTATTGTGTGCAGTTCCTGAGCCAACATCAGAGAAATTATTTGATTGCACTCGAAAGGGAGCAGAGGAGACTGCCTTCCCCAGAGATTTTCAGTGAAGAAGAGAGATTGGGCAGACTCGAGTTGTTTTCTTTAGAACAGAGGAGAATTAAAGAGGACATGGATGTGATGTGTAAAATTGTGAGGTTAAATTATAAGGTAGATAGGAAGGAATGCTTCCCTTTGTTAGTGGGATCAATAATCGGGGGTTAGATTTAAGTCAAAGGAGCAGAAGGTTCAGTGTCACGAGGAAACTCCTTTTCATCCAGCATGTCGTGTGAAGCTGGAACGTACTGCCTGTAAGGGTGGTGGATGCACAAACCCTGAGAACAGTGAAGTACTAAGAAATCCACTTGCCATAACAAAGTATAGGCGTCTATGCATCAAGTGCTCGACTTTGGAATTACATCATTTAGCTGTTTGTTTTTGACCAAAACTGAGGTTTGGGCTATAGGGAATTGTTCTGTGATTGAGGTACCAGTGACGATATGTCGCTAACCTGTAAGTCACACCATGGTTGCATAAGAAAGGCAGTCCTTTCAACGCATTAATCTCAGCAAATCATCGCTTTCCCAAGTGCATTCCCTCCAACACTGAAACCCCTCACACCATGGAATGAAACAAATTGATGAGATACACAGCAGTATTTACCCACGAGGGCGGCAGTGAGCTGTTAGACACAGTCATGGGTAGATTCATGAATATCAAACAACATTGAAGGCTTCCAGACAGGATGGCAACTGAGGACCAGTAAATTCCACAGTAAATTACAAGCAAATATCTGACAGATGGGAAATCTGCTCCCAATGACTTATCTCGATTGGGCTTACAGTGGCCTGGAAAAGACACAGACACAGTGGTGTACACTGCCTAAAATTTCACCGGTTATAAATCACACAACACCAAGTTATAGTCCAACAGGTTTAATTGGAAGCACACTAGCTTTTGGAGCGACGCTACTTATCACCTAATGAGGGAGCGTGTGCTTCCAATTAAACCTGTTGGACTGTAACCTGGTGTTGTGTGATTTTTAACTTTGTACACCCCAGTCCAACACTGGCATCTCCAAATCATAAAATGTAGCCGATTTCTCTATGAAAGATTGCTGTTTACAAAGCATCCAAAGTTCTGACTTTATCCAAAATAAATTTATGAACTTGAATAAATACACATTTTTTCAGCTTGTTATCTCACTGGAGGTTACCAGGTTCCAATCCCATTTACAGACAAAGTGTGAATCGGTTGATAGCATCTCTGTCTACTGAAATATCAAACAGTGATTCTCATCTCTCATCAACATACATCACCCCAGCCTCAGCACGCCCGAATGTGTTTGTTCATCATTAATCCTCATTTTCTTCAATCATTAATATCAAAAATGGAACCATCATACGGACTCTTCAGGCCACCCACTCTCTCACTATTCCAATGCGATGGATCTCAGAACTGCACATAAAAATGTTGCTGCGGCCCAGCCGGTGTTATGGACAATTTTGGCAACGCCTCCCTTGTCTCTGTCTCGGCTGGTGAAGTGAAGTACCCAGTAGATATAGAAGTCCTCACATCTCTTTGATTTTACTGTGTTGTTACAGTCATCGAGTCTTGGAGACCTAGAGTGGAGACAGGTCCTCTGGCCCAAACTGCTTCATGCTGTGCAAAATGTTCGTCCGTGCTAACTCCATTTCCTTGCAATTGTCCTTGTAAACCTTTCCTATCGATGTACTTGTCCAAATGCATTTTAAATGTTGCTAAATACCCAAATCAACCACATCCACACGTATTTCATTCCATTGGCATACCAACATCTGTGTGAAAAAAAATCCCCTCAGGGCCCCTTTTCTTCTTTACCCTTTAACCTTAAACTGATACCCTCTCGTCCTCAATTCCTAATTATTGTTTTGCATTTCTCAGACATGAACGGATTCATTTGCTTTTCTACCCCATCTGATTATTTCAGGTTTTAAATTGCATTGCCACAGCTGAGGAAGGGCGTTTGCAATTCTTTAGCTCAATCCATATGAAATCACATGGCCCTCTTTGGAACTGCAGTTTCTGACTGCGACTAATCCTGCTCTGCTCTTGATTTTTCACAATTAGCCGCTTGCTTCTGAACAAAATGTTTCGAAAGAAGGTGTGTAGTCCAGTCTTTGTTCTCTCTTGTATCGAGGTTTCGTCAAAACATTTGCGGAGGTCTGGGTAGCGACTGTAGAGGCTGGTGGAATGTTGCGAGCCACATTTCTGGTTGAGCTGAACAAACGGATGGCTCGATAAGGATTATATCATATGCTTCTTCGAGGGACGAACTGATCCTGCCAAAGAATGTGATGATACAGTTCTTAATATTGAGAACATAGAACAATACAGCGCAGAACACACTTC
>NW_025188456.1:1913-3129 GCF_004010195.1 Chiloscyllium plagiosum | reverse complement strand
ACCAAACTTTTGAGGGTCAGCTTGGAAGCATCAACGTCCGGAGCGGGGGTGGGGGGAAAGGAAGCCGAATATACTGCAGCCAAATCGGAAGAAGAACAGAGGACGCAAAATCGTGGCAGTCAGCTTGATGCTGCAGTGAGGAATATTGCATGTGCTGTACTTGCATTTATTTGTGGAGATCGGATGCATTTTAAAAATAGAAACAGTAAAGCAATCGATGCCTTCCAATTTCTATCCTTCCGTCCCTCCTCACCCGGGTAATTAAGATTCTAGATTCTGCTCCCTCCCTGAATTCACTCCAGCTGCTACAAGTGAATAGATTTCCTCCCCTCTCCCTGTCTCTCCCCCAGGATGAGGAGTTGCCCAGAGGGAGGGATTTTCACTCTGAAACTGACAGGGCCACTTCCGCGTTGTGACGTCAACAATGAGGCGAGGCGAGGCCGACAGCAGAACCCGCCCTGTGCCTGCTCCGGACGCCCGGCAATCTGGCCCGCACTGCGCCTGCGCTGCCCTGCAGCAGAACGGGAGGAGAGCACAGTTTGCACCCTTCCCTACAGGGTGGAAGCAGGCCACTCGTTCTAACGAGTCCACACCGACCCTCCGAAGGGTAACCCACTTGGACAAATTCCCCTACCCTATTGGTCTACATTTATTTCACCCGTGTAAAACACCGCATTTCCCTCCCCCATCCCATCAATGGGAAATGCAAAAAGAGTTCTGAAACTCTGGAACTGGTTGGAATCCCAGCGCAGAAACAGGCCATTCAGCCCAACAAGTCCAGAATGACCCTCTAAAGAGTAACCCATTCCCCTACCACTCTACATTTACCCCTGACTAGTGCACTTAGCCTGCACATCCCTGCACACTATGGGTCAATTTCAGCATGGCCAATTCACCCTAATGTGCACATCATTGGACGGTGGGAAGAAACTGGAGCACACAGAGGAAACCCATGCAGACACGTTGAGAGAACGTGCAAACTTCACACAGACTAGGACCCCAGTTCACAGGCTCAGGGGGAAGGGATGCCTTTAGAACTGAGATGAGAAGGAATTTCTTTAGCCAGAGGGTGGTGAATCAGTGGATCTCATTGCAGCAGAGAGCTGTGGAGGTGGAGTCATTGAGGGCATTTAAGACAGAGTTCTTGATAAGTAAGGGGATTAAGGGGTATGAGGGGAAGGAAGCAGAATGGGGTTGAGAAACATATCAGCAATAA
>NW_025188456.1:0-1437 GCF_004010195.1 Chiloscyllium plagiosum | reverse complement strand
TGCCGCTGCCTCACAGCACCAGAGAGCTGGGGTCGATTCCAGTCTCGGGCGAGTGCCTGTGTGGGGTTTGCACATTCTCCCAGTGTCTGCATGGGTTTCCTCTGGGTGCTCCGAATTCCTCCCACAATCGGAAATAATGTGCAGGTCCGGATGGATTGGCCATGCTAAATTGTCCCATAGTGCCCAGAGATGTGCAGGTTAGGGTGGATTGGCTGTGGTAAATTGTCTCCTAGCACTCAGGGATGTGCAGGTTAGGGTGGATTAGTCAGGGGGAAATGTAGAGTAATAGAATGGATATGGGTGGGTTACTTTTCAGAGGGTCAGTGTGGCGTTGTCGGGCTGAAGGGCCTGCTTCCACCCTGTAGGGATTCTATGAGAATGCAGAATGTTCTGTTACACCTGCAGAGAAAGATCAGCTCGAACAAACAAGCGGTCTGTTTGTAAGTCAGATAACCACAGGAGATGATGATAGAATCTCGCATGTCGGGGGATGTGAGAAAATCCCAATCTCTCCGGCCTCCTGCCTTTACTGTACAGCGAAGAGGGTTACCTCAGATTACAACAGGATCTGGACCAGATGGGCCAATGGGCTGAGAAGTGACAGATGGAGTTTAATTCAGATAAATGTGAGGTGCTGCATTTTGGGAAAGCAAATCTTAGCAGGACTTATACACTTAATGGTAAGGTCCTAGGGAGTGTTGCTGAACAAAGAGACCTTGGAGTGCAAGTTCATAGCTCCTTGAAAGTGGAGACGCAGGTAGATAGGATAGTGAAGGCAGCGTTTGATATGCTTTCCTTTATTGGTCAGAGTAGGGGTTCAGAAAAGATTTACAAGGACATTGCCAGGATTGGAGGATCTGAGCTACAGGGAGAGGTTGAACAGGCTGGGGCTGTTTTCCCAGCATTGGAGGCTGAACCTTATAGGGGTTTACAAAACTATGTGGGGCATGGATAGGGTAATTAGGCAAAGTCTTTTCCCTGAGGTCGGGGAGTCCAGAACGAGAGAGCATAGGTTTAGGGTGAGAGGGGAAAGATATAAAAGAGACCTAAGAGGCAACGTTTACACACAGAGGGTGGTACGTGAAGGGAATGAGCTGCCAGAGGAAATGGTGGAGGCTGTTACAATTACAACAATTAAGAGAGGCAGTTGGATGGGTATATGAATAGGAAGGGTTTGGAGGGATATGGGTTGGGTGCTGGCAGGTGGGACTAGATTGGGTTGGGATATCTTGTCAGCATGTATGAATTGGACCGAAGGGTCTGTTTCCATGCTGTAGATCTCTATGACTCTCCTCCCTGATGAACTTCCAACAACATATCCACACTTCAATTATGACCACCTCTTTAAACCACAGGAATAATATTTGACTCTGCCCATATCTGCTCATCTGCTTCTGAAAATTTCATCTATGCATTTGTCACCTCTGAGTTTGATTC
>NW_025188455.1:0-3129 GCF_004010195.1 Chiloscyllium plagiosum | reverse complement strand
CCTCCCCCAGAACCGGTCCCAATATCCCAAAATTGGAACCGCTCCCTCCTGCATCATCTCTTAAACCACACATTCTTCCTGATTATTCGATCATTCCTATGCTGGCTAGCACGTGACACTGGTGGCAATCCTGAGATTACTACCTCCGAGGTCCTACTTTGTTAAGTTGGTTCCTAACTCCCTAAATCTTTCTTGTAGGACCTCTTGCTGACAGCACACTAATGTGGGGAGAGATTATTCAGGCACATAAAGTATGCTATGTTAGACTGATGAATGGACTGTGTAACTCCATATAATGATGATCTTGTTCATGTTGATCATGTTTTTTTTAATGTCCTCCGCATTGTAATCTGCACGCCTTACTCTGTCCAAGTTTATTTTTCACCCTATGTGTGTCCTTGCTTACTGTCATCTGCCTGTACTGCTCGCAAATAAAGCTTTCACTGGACTTAGGCACATGTGACAATATATCGAATAAATTAATTAATTATTTCTCACCCTAACAGTGTCTCTTTTAGAAATATGTGATCGTCGCTAACCCTTACGTTTCAGCGCAATCATCCCTCTTTATCTCCTAGCACTACAGATTAATTATTCAGTTCCATCACTGTCTCCTCATGGAGTCATCATCTCATGGATTAGAGTTGTGTCAGTGTTAATGAGATCGTGCCTTACAAAGGAGATCATACCTCTTCACAGTGCCCCAAATATTCTCTCATCAAGGCCCTACAAATACGGAAAGTCGGCTTTACTTATGCACTTGAATCATATTACAATGAAGGGCAGCAGACTATATAAGTTGCTAATTCTTACGGCCTTGGGTGTGCTATTTTTGATGACTCATGATCAAGGACATTCAGGTCCTTTTGAAAAACAACACTTCTCAACCTTGTACTGTTTAGTCAATACAAAATGAGATGCATGCTGTTTAGTTCTCACATCCAAATCATTTCTATGCCTTGCAAATTGTTGTGGTTCAAACACCGAAACTCGTGATATCCCATGGACTGCCTTCAGTCCATAAAAGTGCAAGAAGCTCAGCATTGCTTCCACTG
This sequence comes from Chiloscyllium plagiosum, assembly GCF_004010195.1. Lineage (NCBI taxonomy): Eukaryota > Metazoa > Chordata > Chondrichthyes > Orectolobiformes > Hemiscylliidae > Chiloscyllium > Chiloscyllium plagiosum. The sequence continues at coordinate 2,074 of NW_025188455.1, read as the reverse complement.
GCCAATTCTCAATCCATGTGGTATATTCAGATCACCCCGTCTGCAACTTATCAATGTACTCTAACTTCCTTTGCTCTCTTGTTCGCAACAATGTAAAAAAAGTATTCTGTAAATTCAAATACACCACTCACACGATTTCGCTTTTGTGGATGTATCAACTAACACAAACTCCACAGGTTTCTCAACGATGATTTCCGATTTCTAAATCTAGGTTGACTGTACCAAGTCACATCATGATTTCCCAAGTGTCGAGTTATAAAATTTCTCATAAAAGGTTCTAATATTTTCCTCAGACCTGACATCAAGGTACCTTTTTTTTTGTTTTACTTCCCACACCGGTTTTAAACATTTAGAATTACAATAAATATTTTCCAGTCCGCAGGAACGATAAATTCCAGAGTCTAAAGAAATTTGTAGGGTAATCAATACTTCTTTCTCGTCGTTACAAGTTTAAAAGACATTTGGATAAGTACATAAGTAAAGCGAAGACAATAGTTTGGATCTTTGCTAAATATACACTACAGAGAAAACGATGACATTCACAACGGGTTAGAGAATTAGTAAATGGGCAGAGATCGACTCACCAGGAATCCCAACAATAGCGAGTAACCTGCCTAAATAGTCATCATTACACAGCGTCAATCGAGATGTTATTACTACACTGAAGTCTCCTCCACCACAACAACTTCCAATATAAAAACTGCTTCTGGGCACAACTGCCCTGAACATACACAAGAAATTCGGATTTCCGTTGATTTTACTCTCAGAGCACAAACCAGTTAATTGTTTATTGTTTACACAATGCAATTCTATAATCTGTTTGTAAAGATGCAAACATCTTATTGCACAATTTGTATGCCTTTTCATCTTGAGATTTTTTTGTAGCCTTAGCGGAAAAGTAAGTGTTCTGTTTAAATTTGACCTGTTTATTGGGATTCAAGGGTCAGACACAGTACGTATTTTTCATGGGTTAAGAAACAGAAAGGAATAGAAGACACTGGCTGTGGAGACTGACGAGGAGTAAAGTGACATCCCCGCCAGTCCCCAATGTCTTCTTGACAGACAGAATAAAATAAAATGCAGTGAAAGAAACATAATATATTCAGAAGAAGGAATGGCAAGTGACAATGTAAACAAAATGGAATCATTTCAAATGGAATGGCTGAACAGTGATGGTGTGTGTGTCTCTGTGTATGTGTGTCTGTGTGTGTGCAGATAGATAAGATTGTTCATATGTGTGCAACGTATTCAGAATGAACAAGAGAGACATACTTAACAAGCATGATGCATGTGATGTACAAAATTTATAAAATATTAATATGTTATTTAATCTTCAGCTGAGATGTTATGTTCCCCTACTCTCAACGTACCGTCTGCCTCCTGCGCCTTTCTGGCATTCCCTGATCTAATCTCTCATTCTTATCGGATGGATATAGATTCCTGCTTCTGGTGTTCCAACTTGTTTCAGTTCATCCATTTTCTACCAGGAAACATATGCTGGGTTCTGTCAACAGTTGGTGCCTGTCATATTGATGGAGATAAAAGTTCTGGCATCAAATCCAGGATTTCACCAGATCAATCTGTTGCACGTATACTGTACAAAGGACCACAGCACACAGAAATTGTCAAACCAAATACGGAAGCACACCTTATTTTATCAATCATGTAGACTTCCCTATTTTTACATCTCCACGTCTATATTGTCTCTCTCTGTCACTGTCTTTCCATCTAGTTAATAAATCCTCCAATCGTTCTTCGTGTCCAATGTCTCAAACCTCCCTCCTTCAGTTTATACCTAATGCTCACTTTTGGAAGTGATGGCTTATAATTGAGTAATGTAACCAAAAAGATATGAGGATTGCGTTGGCCAGAGTTAGTCGGAAGGAGAGCTGAGTACGGGAATATGGTGAAGCAGCAATGACAGGAGTTTCTGGAGATAATTCAGCAGCACATCAGAAATCAATCCCAAGTAAGAAGATAGATATTCAGCGAAAGTCAAGGCAGCCATGTGTGATAACGAACTCAGGGGCAGCATAAAAGGAAAAGAAAATGCGCACAATGTGGTGAAGATTAT
>NW_025188454.1:0-3129 GCF_004010195.1 Chiloscyllium plagiosum | reverse complement strand
AATCTCCATGTGAGCTCCTGTCCCAGTCATGTTAAATCTCCATGTGAGCTCCTGTCCCAGTCATGTATAATCAACATGTGAGCTTCTGTACCAGTCATGTTTAATCTCCATGTCAGGTCCTGTCCCAGTCATGTTTAATCTCCATGTGAGCTCCTGTCCCAGTCATATTAAATCTCCATGTGAGCTCCTGTCCCAATCCTGTTTAATCCCCATGTGAGCGCCTGTCCCTGTCATGTTTAATCTCCATGTCAGGTCCTGTGCCAATCATGTTTAATCTCCATGTGAGCTCCTAGCCCAGTCATGGTTAATCTCCATGTGAGCTCCTGTCCCAGTCATGTTTAATCCCCATGTGAGCTCCTGTGCCTGTCATGTTTAATCTCCATGTGAGGTCCTGTCCCAGTCATGTTTAAACTGCCTGAGAATTCCAGCCCCAGTCACGTATAAACTCCATGTGAGCTCCTGTCCCGGTCATGTTTAATCTCCATGTGAGCTCTCGTCCCAGTCATGATTAATCTCCACTAGAGCTCCCGTCCCGGTCATGTTTAATCTCTATGTGAGCGCCTACCACAGACATGTTTAATCTCTAGGTGAGCTCCTAACCCAGTCATGTTTATTCCCCATGTGAGCTCCAGTCCCTGTCATATTTAATCATCATGTGAGCTCCTGTCCCAGTCATGTTTAATCTGCATGTGAGCTCCTGTCCCAGACATTTTTAATCCCCATGTGAGCTCCTACCCCAGTCATGTTTAATCTCCACGTGAGCTCCCGTCCCGGTCATGTTTAATCTCTATGTGAGCTCCTACCGCAGACATGTTCAATCTCCATGAGAGCTCCTGTCCCAGTCATGTTTAATCTCCATCTGAACTCATACCCCAGTCATGTATAAATTCCATGTGAGCTCCTGTCCCTGTCATGTTAAATGTCCATGTGAGCTCCTGTCCCTGTCGTGTTAAAACTTCATGTGAGCTCCTGTCACAGTCTTGTTTAATCTCAATGTGAGGTCCGATCCCAGACATGTTTAATCTCCATGTGAGCTCCTGTCCCAGTCATGTTTAATCTCCATGAGAGCTCCTGTCCCAGTCATGTTCAATCTCCATGTGAGCTCCTACCCCATTCATGTTTAATCTCCATGAGAGCTCCTGTCCCAGTCATGTTCAATCTCCATGTGATTTCATACACCTGTCATGTTTAATCCCCATGTGGACTCCTGCCCGGGTCATGTTTAATCTCCATGTGAGCTCCTACCCCAGTTGTGTTAAATCTCCAAGTGAGCTCCTGTCCCAGTCCTGTTTAATCTCCATGTGAGCTGCTACCCCAGTCATGTTTAATCTCCATGTGAGCTCCTGTACCAATCATGTTTAATCTCCATGTGAGCTTCTGTCCCAGTCATGTTTAATCTCCATGTGAGCTCCTGTCCCTGTCACGCTTAATCTCTATGTGAGCTCCTGTCCCAGTCATGTCCAATTTCCATGTGATTTCTCCTACACCTGTCACGTTTAATCTCCATGTGAGCTCCTGTCCTGGTCATGTTTAATCCCCATGTGGACTCCTGTCCGGGTCATGTTTAATCTTCATGTGAGCTCCTGTCCCTGTCATGTTTAATCTCTATATGAGCTCCTGTCCCTGTCATGTTTAATATCGCTGTGAGCTCCTGTCCCTGTCATGTTTAATCTCCATGTGAGCTCCTGTCCCAGTCATGTTTAATCTCCATGTGAGCTCCTGTCCCAGGCATGTTTCATCTCCATGTGATCTCCTGTCCCAGTCATGTATAATCAACATGTGAGCTCCTGTCCCAGTCATGTTTAATCTCCATGTGAGCTCCGACTCCAGTCATGTTTAATTTCCATGTGAGCTCCTACCCCAGTCATGTTTAATCTTCATGTGAGCTCCTAGCCCAGTCATGTTTAATTTCCATGTGAGCTCCTACCCCAGTCATGTTTAATCTTCATGTGAGCTCCTACCCCAGTCATGTTTAATCTCCATGTGAGCTCCTGTCCCAGTCATGTTTAATCTCCATGTGAGCTCCTGTCCCAGTCATGTTTAATCTCCAGGTGAGCTCCTGTCCCAGTCATGTTTAATCTCCATGTGAACTCCTACACCTGTCATGTTTAATCTCCATGTGTGCTCCTGTCACTGTCATGTTTAATATCGCTGTGAGCTCCTGTCCCGGTTTTGTTTAATCTCCATGTTATCTCCTTCCCCAGTTACGTGTAATCGCCATGTGAGCTCCTGTCGCAGTCATGTTTAACCTCCATGTGAACTCCAACCCCAGTAAAGTTTAATCTCCATGTTAGCTCCTACCCCAGTCATGTTTAACCTCCATAATAGCTCCTACCCCAGTCATGTTTAATCTCCATGTGAGCTCCTGTCCCAGTCAAGTTTAAACTCCATGGTGCACCTATCCATTTTATGTTTAATCTCCATGTGAGCTCCTGTCCCGGTCATGTTTAATCTCAATGTGGGCTCCTGCCCAGTCAAGTTTAATCTCCATGGACCTCCTGTCAATGTCATGTTTAATCTCCATTTGAGCTCCTGTCCCAGTCATGTTTAATCTCCATGTGAGCTCCTTGCCCAGTCATGTATAATCAACATGTGAGCTCCGATCCTAGTCATGTTTAATCTCCATCTGAGCTCCTGTCGCAGTCATGTTAACTCTCCATGTGAGGCCCTGTCCCTGTCATGTTTAATCTCCATGTGAGCTCCTAGCCCAGTTATGTTAAATCTCCATGTGAGCTCCTGTCGCAGTCATTTTTAATCTCCATGTGATCTCCTGTCCCAGTCATCTTTCATCTCCATGTGATCTCCTGTCCCAGTCATGTTTAATCTCCATGTGAGCTCCTGTCTTGGTTAATCTCCATGTGATCTCCTGTCCTGTCATGTTTCATCTTCAAGTGTTCTCCTGTCCCAGTCATGTTTAATCTCCATGTTATCTCCTTCCCCAATTACGTGTAATCGCCATGTGAGCTCCTGTCGCAGTCATGTTTAATCGCCATGTGAGCTCCTACCCCAGTAATGTTTAATCTCCATGTGAGCTCCTGTCCCAGTCATATTTAATCTCCATGTGAGGACTGCACAAGTCATGTTTAATCTCCTTGGGAGCACCTGTCCCAGTCCTGTTCAATCTCAATG
>NW_025188453.1:0-3129 GCF_004010195.1 Chiloscyllium plagiosum | reverse complement strand
GTTGATGATCCGGTGTGTATTCTCTATTTCCGCGTTTTTAATGATTACAAAGGTGTCATCAACGTATCTGACCCAGAGTTTGGGTTGAATTTGTGGTAAGACTGTTTGTTCTGACCTTTGCATTACTGCAAACACATAGACCTGGACCCAATATACCGACCACTACAGCGGACAGCTGAAACTGACAACCCGAAGCGGCAGAGACAGGCTACTATAAAGGCCGGAGGAAACACCACAGAAGCGCTTCACAGGAGGCTCCCAAGCACTGAGGATGTCACCTAGACAGGGGACGAAACGTTTGCAATAAAAACTTCCAGCTCGGCGAACAGAACCACAGCGAAGGTTTCTATCTCCATTTGACCAGTATAAGGTGTGTGTGTGTGTGGTGGATCAGGCGTGCATTTGGGTGGTTGAATGTGAAAATCATTGCTTAAGAGAAAATGCACTTGTAGGAAGCCAGGTTAACTATGAACAACTGGCAGGGATTTGGATAATGGACACAAAGAAATTGAGGGAAGTTTCATGTGCAGATGAGTTAAAGTGCTTAAGAATATTAAAATAAAGGCATTGCCAGAGACAACAGCGATACAGATCAGCGTGCACAGGAATGACAGACGGATGGGATTTTGGTCTGAGTTCGAATCAGATTTGTTTCTGCAGGTTTCAACCCGAGTGTCAGCAGCAGATTGTTGCCATCGTTAAGTCTGTATTTCACAGTTCTAGGTTCAAATAGCAGATGAGTCAAGCCAGTGAAGTACATTGTGGAGCAGCGAGTAGTTAAAGTTAATAATGGTCAGGACATGGTGTCAGGAATCAGCTCATGGCCAAATGGATCACCGAACTTGTGATTCTTCTGTTTCAAACAATATCTGCATGTTTCACCACCCACCGCATCACACCCCCCACCCAAGCCAATCACAACCCTGATTTGGAAATATACTGCTGTTCCTTCACAGTCATTGGGCAAAATCCTGGTTTTCCCTCCCTATTGGCATTGTGGGTCAACCAACAGCAAGTGGAGTGCTGCGATTCAAGAAGGCAGCTCACTCTCACCTTCTCAAGGGCAAATCGAGATGGGCTATCAATGCTGTCCAGCTAGCAACACGCAAGTCCCACAACTGAATGAAAATAAAATATATTAGCCAGGGATGGGATGGAATCCCTGCAAGGAAATGGAGTTGGTAAACATAATAGATGACAATGACCTCCACGCCCAGAATAGTTAAATAACAAGGGTAGAGAAACAATGGTTCACATCTGCAACTGAGTAGGTCAACATAGAGACCCATGAGTAATACTGCCAGAAGAAAGGAGGGAGACAGGAATTGAACTGGATTCAATGTATCAACAGGAACACTATTGATGGCAAGAAGTGTAGACTATATGAAGCAACAGAAATGCAGTCATAACTGGTTTATAGAAAGAAAATATCTGGACAGTGAGACTTACCAGGGACACCAACGATAGACAGTAGAGGGTAATAAATATATTGAACAATTTGAAGAGCATAATAGATCCGCCATGATAATGACAACCATTCATAAAATACAGAAAGACACAAAACAGAATTGGATAAACTCCTGTCCATTGTTGGAACATTCCACTCCACTGGAATAATTACAATCCATGGAGACAAACATTAACCACAGTCACTGAACAAACAGGTTCAGTTAACCCCTTCCTTAAATCACATTTCAAATCATAGTAAAAGGGAATATTTACTCAGTCTGGGTGGAATGGATGAGGGTTACTGCCGGACCAACTACAAATATTTCAATCTTTCTTTTTACCATTTCCTTGTACCTGGGAGAATTGTCAGAGCTGTACAGGGCTGTATATGTCCCACTCTGTTTATAAAAAGGAGACAGGGATAAACTAACAGACTAGTTTCATAAAATGTCTGCTGAGGAAATTTCTGGATATACTAACTCAAGGGAGAAAGTGAGGATTGCAGATGCTGGAGGTGAGAGTCGAGAATATGGTGCAGTAAACAAAGAGAATGATGATCAACTGGGCTGGAAATAAAATGTGAGATTCACCACATTTATTTTTCGCCATTTCCATCTTCCTGAATAACATGCCCATGTAAATACAGGTATCCGCTTCTTTTCAAAAGTTTACCTTTCGCCACTTCCCTTTCCGAATGACTTACATCAGAGCCTTGTTTTGCTAACCAAAAGAAATCCGAAGAGGATTTTCACTTTTACGAAGAAAGGCGACATTTTTCCCATATAAATTAGTGCTACTGCACTTCACACCATACCAGCTTGCGAACGGTTCCGTACGAACACTCTGCATACAGATAGCGAGGGAAACCTGTATTTGTCTAAGAGCGTGTTTTAAGCGATTTGATTTCCCCTGTCAGTATTCCCTGAGTGTGGTTATCTTCTTAAATTTGTTAATGGGATATGGGTATCTCTGACTGGGCCAGCATTAGTACATTTTCACAGTTGCCCTTGAGAAGATCTTGGGCCACGATAATCCACGTGATTGATCTGATTTGATTGGATTTATTTTAGTCAAATATACAATGAAAAGGTTTGTTTTCCGAGGGGTGCAGGTACATGAAGCAAACAAGAAAACAGAGATCGTGGGGCACTACACAGAGTGAGACATACATGGTTACAGCTTCACAGGAGGTGGACAAAGCAAAATCGACATTAGCAAGATTAATATTATTTGAAAAGTTAGAGATGTCAATTCGTCAGTCTAATAATAATAGGGAAGGAAGTGTTCTTGAGCATGCTGGTCCATGTTTTCAAGCCTTTGTGTCTCCTCCCTGTTGGAAGAGGTTGTAAGAGATCATTACCGGTTTGGCAGAGATCTTTGATGTTGTCAGCCTTTCTGTGACAATGACAAGTATAAATGGATGGAAGGCTATCTTCCGTGATGGGCAGGGCTGTGCACACAAAGTTTCTTATGGTCCTTGTCAGGCAATTAAGCACGTGAATAAAATGCTTTCAATTGCCAGTATACAGAGCACTGGGACAGGGGAGGTTCCAAAATAGTTAGATGTAACAATTGGCTGTTAAATGGATACCCACGTTCTTTTGCAGTTTTGACAACATTTGAAATTTAACCGATAAATTTAAGTTGTGTCCACGATAACAAAACCCAGTTGAGTTAATT
>NW_025188452.1:0-3128 GCF_004010195.1 Chiloscyllium plagiosum | reverse complement strand
TGGCGCACTCTGGACAATTAAATGGTCTCTCCTGAGTGTGCACCCACTGGTGTATCAGCAGGTCAGATAACTGAGCAAATCCTTTCCCTCACTCCGAACAGTTGAAAAGTTTTTTTTTCCCAGTGTGGCTGCACTGATGAACTTTCAGAGCAGACGAGAAATTAAATCCTTTCCTCTGTCACCACAATTCCAGTTTACCTTCAGTGTCCCTCCATTTATATTTTGAAAAGACAGATGATTGGCGGAAGTCCCACTTACAGACAGACCAAGTGAATGGATTCACTCAAATGTGAATGTTGCTTACTCATTTCATTCTCAAAGATCGATGAGATTCAGGCGACATCAAACAGAGCAACTTCATCAGATTATGATCTGATGCTTCATTTCAGTTTTCTAACTGCAAATCCTCATCTTTAATATTTCTGAAATTAAAACAGAAATAACCCAGTAAGAGAGAGCTTTTAAAAACACCAAAGCAGAAATTTTCATTCTTCGTCGGATGTGGATATTCCAGACGAGGTCAATTGCCCATTGCTAAATTTACTGGATAAGGTGATGACGGGCTACCTTTTGAACAACTGCTGTCCATTTACTATTGGTAGACCCAAAACATAAAGAAGGGAAATCCAGAAGTTTGACCCAGTGACACTGAAGGAATGGCAAAATGTTTCCAGATCAGGATGGTAAGTAGTTTGTAGGGTTTTCCTATCTACCTGCTAACCTTTCTTTTTAGATGTAAGTGGTTGTGAGTTGGAAAGGTACTGTTACAGGAGCTTTGGTGAATTTCTGCAGTGCATCTTGTGGATAATGCAGAATGCCTGTCTGAGTGTTTGCAGGTGAAGGAAGTGGATCTTTGTCGATGCTGTGTCAGTATCGTGGTTCTGATCAATTCGGCTGTTCTGTTCTGGATAATGTTGAGTTTTGCCATATTGTTGGAATTGCACTCAGGAGTCCTCAAGAAGGTCATAATTGAAATGTCTCTTGCTACTCGGATGCTGCCTAATCTGCTGTGTTTACCCTGCGCCATGCTTTCCCAACACTCCACTCATCCAGGCATGCAGGGAGTATCCCTGCATATTTCTTACTTCTGTCTTATAAAGGAGTAATGAATAGGTGGGCAAAACACCCAAAGAAAGAGAAGAATAGTTGGACAATTGAGTGGATAATGATCTGGCTTGGAGAGTAAATAGCTGTTAATGGAGGCTGCTACTCACGAACAACAGGCGGCGTGTAATGGCAGGCTACATGTCAGATAGGCTTCAGGGAATAAAGAAGCGTATTCCTTGCTGTAGAAATCCCGGACACTGACCCGCTGTTGTGACCACAATGTTAATATGGCTGGTGCAGTTAGTTTCTCATAGAGACTGGGACTTTTACAGCACGGAAGGAGGTTTTTGGCCCATTTCGCCAATGTCACGCATCAAGCCTCTATCCACTCTCATCCCATTTTCCAGAACTTGGCCTGTAGCCTTATGCGTGGTGGTGCTTCAAATGAACATTGAAACATTTTTTTTTAATTCCAACAGTTCCAGTGAAATGCCATCACCATACACATATTCCACTTCCATCCCTTGTCCGCCTTCCGCAGGGACCATTCCCTCTGGGAAACACTGGTGCATTCTGCCTTCACTCTCAACACCTCCCCCCACAGCCCCATGGAATCTTGCCCTGCAATCACTGAAGATGTGACCCATCCATACATACACAGCAGAGCAGAACCAGGAGCAGGGGTAGTCCACCTGGCTCTTCGAGCCTGCTCCACCATTCAATAAGCTCATGGCAGATGGACTCAGATCCACTTACCCGTCCTCTCACTGTATACCTTCCTTCATTTATTGTTAAAGAAAATCTTAGCTTTAAAAACATTTACTGAAGTAGTGTTAACTACTTCACTGGGCGAAAATTCCAGAGATTAACAATCCTTTGGGTGAAAAAGTTCCTTCTCAATTCAGTGCTGAATCTGCTCCCTCTAACTTGAGGCTACGCCCTCTTGTCCAAGTTTCGCCCGCTCATGGAAACATCATTTCTACTTCTATCTGATAGCCTAACCCCACCGTGTACAGCTGAAAGATAATCTCCCTGCTCTGAAACTCAATCACTTTATCAATGAAGGATAACATTCCATTTGCCTTCCCGATTGATTTGTTGTACCTGCAGACCAACCTTCTGTGATTCGTGCACAAGGACACCCAAGTCCTCTGCATAACAGCATGCCACAACTTTTTTTCAAAACAAGTGATAAACCTTTCTTACGTTTACTACCACCAAAACATATGCCTTCCCATTTACTAACATTGTATTCCATCTGCCAGAACTTTGCCCACTCACTCTATATCTCCATATTCCTCTACAAAGTTTCACAGACCTCTGCACACTTTGCTCTGCCATTCATCTTACTATCATCTGTAAACGTTGACATGCTACACGTGTTCCCCAACTCCAAATCATCAAAATAAATTGTAAATAATTGCAGTCCCAACACCAATCCTTGAGCACATCACAAATCACTGATTGTCAGCCGGAATAGCACTTATTTATCCCCACTCTTTGACTATTGTTAGACAATTCAACCAATCCTCGATCCGTGATAATATTCTACCCCGGACACCATGCATCCTTACATTTTGCATCAGCCTCTTATGCGGCACCTTGTTGAAGGCTTTTTTTTTGGAAATCAAGGTACACCACATCCACTGGGTCCCCGTTGTCCACCATGCTCATAATGTCTTCATGGAATACTAAAAGATTTGTAATAGCATTTCATGCCCTACATGAGCCCATGCTGCATCTGTCCAATTTCTGTCATGATGCCTTCCTTGATAAAAGACTCAAGCATTTTCCCCACTACAGACGTTCGCTAACTTATCCATAACTCCCCATCTTTTGTGTGCCTTCCTTTACAAACAGTGGCGCCACATTTACTGTTTTACAATCTGCTGGAACTTGATAAAAGACTCAAGCATTTTCCCCACTACAGACGTTAGCTAACTTATCCATAACTCCCCATCTTTTATGTGCCTTCCTTTACAAACAGTGGCGACACATTTACTGTTTTACAATCTGCTGGAACTGCCCAATAGTCCAGCAAATTTGTAAAATTACCGCCAGTGCACCAGTTTTATCCCCCG
>NW_025188451.1:0-3128 GCF_004010195.1 Chiloscyllium plagiosum | reverse complement strand
CGCTATATGTTCAGATGTCTGTCTAAATGTCACATGAAAACTTTGCTAACATTTCTGCTTCTACAATCTCCCAAGGCACTTTCTATTCTTTACATAAAAAAAATTCTTGCCTCAGGCATCTCATTCAAACATTTCCATCTCACCTTAATCCTATGCACCATTGTATTTGATACTTCTCACCTTAATCCTATGCACCATTGTATTTGATACTTGCACATTTAAAAAGAAATTTCAACTAATCACATTATCCTAATTTTATATTCCTGTATCTGGTCACCCCTCAGTCACTTACACTCTGACAACACAATCCAATTTTGTCCAATCTCACCAGAAAGCTAACACACTCTCAAAACATCGAACACAGGCAACATTCTGGTAATCTGCTTTTGCACCCTTAGGGTGAGAGGGGAAAGATATCAAAGGGGCAACCTTTTCACGCAGTGGGTCATACGTGTATGGAATGAGCTGCAAGAGGAAGTGGTGGAGGCTAGAACAATTGCAACACTTAAGAGGCATGTGGATGGGTATATGAATAGGAAGGGTTTGGAGGGATATGGGCCGGGTGCTGGCAGGTGGGACTAAATTGGGTTGGGATATCTGGTCGGCATGGACAGGTTGGACCGAAGTGTCTGTTTCCATGCTGTGCATCTCTTTGACTCTAAGTTGACCACAGTGTTACGTGCATTAGTCAGAGGTAAAATTTAGGGGAATGGATACTCTTCAGAGTGTCTTGTTGGGCCAAATAGCCTGTCGCCACACTGTAGGGAATCTAATCTAAAGACAGTGATGAGGAGGAATGTGTTCACTCAGAGGATTGCGAATCTGTGGAATTTCTTCCTGCAGAGGGTTGTCAAGGCTGGGTCTTTCAGTTTGTTTATAGTAGAAATGGCTACATTTTACATAAGCAGGGAAAGAAGGGTTACATGGAAAACACAGGAAAGTAGAGTTTGGAATCATCAGATCTGCCATGATCTCATTCAATTGCAGAAATACCTGAAGGGCCAATGGCTTAATTCCACTTCTGTGTCTCATGATCTTCACTTAATCACTTTCAACCTCAATAAAAGATTTGTGTAATATTATGGTTCTGTGCTCACAGAACTCGTTTATAATGAGATTATTAGACATTACATAGCATTTGATCCAGAATAGCCCATTCTATGTTGTGATAGAAAACCATCTCAGATACAATCTAGGACTCCATCCATTGCAGTTATCCAGTTGGGAATGAGACTCCTATCACACGCAGTAACGTTCGTGCCCTTGCTACAAGTACATCTACTTTCCTGACTGAAATCATATTTGCATGACCATCACTGGCTGGTGCCTGCACAAGAATGTCTATTAACAGTTGCTGCCCCTTGTTGTTTCTCAGCTTCAGCCAGAAAGAATCTGCATTTTGATCTTCCAATCCACATGGCTGTCTCACTAATATACTGACTGCATCTGTTCTTCACAACACAAATTGACTTCACTTGGTTTTTTGCCTATTTTGCCTAAAACCTGACAACCCTTTGATATTTTATCCCTACGACCCATTGGCCTTGATTTTTATGTCCTCGTTGTCTACAGGAAGAGTGCCAGTAGACTGGAGGATAGCAAATTGTTCAAGAAGGGGACTAGTAACGATAGGCCGGTGAGTCTCACTTCTGTTGTGGGCAAAGTCTTAGAGGGAATTGTAAGGGATAGGATTTATGAACATCTGGATAGGAATAATGTGATCAAGGATAGTCAGATGGTTTTGTGAAGGACAGGTCGTGCCTCACAAACCTTATTGAATTATTTGAGAAGGTGACTAAGGAGGTAGATGAGGGTAAATCGGTAGATGTGGTGTATATGGATTTTAGTAAGGCGTTTGATAATGTTCCCCATGGTAGGCTACTGCAAAAAATACTGAGGTGTGGCATTGAGGGTGATTTTGAGGTTTGGATTAGGAATTGGCTGGCTGGAAGAAGACAGAGGGTAATGAAACAAACGTAACACGCTTATTTTGTCAATGAAACTGCATACGTTCATTCAATGAAAGATGTTGCACTTGTCATTTCAAAGACTAGACGTACTCTATTTCGTTCAATGTCTCAAGCTTAACGCATTGATTCAAACAAATTTAGTTCATGAAGCAAACTGCATTTGTCAGTTCAATGAATACAGCTACTTCTATTCTCACAATGTCACAAGCTTCACACATTGTCCCAATCAAACTGCACACATTCACTCCATGAACAAAACTGCACGTGTTAATTCCATGAGTATAGCTTCTCTCATTCATTCAATGTGTCAAGCTTAACGCTTTCATTCAATGAAACAAATTGCATTTATTGATTCATTGAATCAAACTACAATCATTGTTCAATGAATCAAACGTTATTCAATGTTTCAATGAAACAATCTTAACACGCTTATTTAGTGAATGGAACTGCACACGTTCATTCAATGAAAGAGGCTGCACTCGTCAATTCAAAGAGTAGTGGTACTCTCTTTCATTCAATGCCTCAAGCTTAACACATTGATTCAAACAAACAAATTACACACATTTAATTCATGAAGAAAACTGCATTTGTCAATTCAATGAATACAGCTACTCTCATTTATTCAATGTCACAAGCTTCGCACATAGTCTCAATCAAACTGAACACAATCATTCCATGAACAAAACTGCACGTATTAATTCAATGAGTTGAGCTTCTCTCATTCAATCATATAAACTGAATTCATTGAGTTATTGAATCAAACTGAAAGCCTTGATTCAATTAATCAAACCTTACTCCTCCTTTCAATCGAACAAACCAAACTCACTTATTTAATGAGAACTACTACCCTCGTTCATTTAATGAAACAGCTTGCACATGATAATTGAATGAGTAGAGGTACTCTTAATGCATTGATTCAATCAGACAAATTGCACACATTTAGTTCATGAAGCAAACTGCATTTGTCAATTCAATGAATACAGCTACTCTAATTCTCTCAATGTCACAAGCTTCACACATTGTCTCAATCAAACAGCACACATTTACTACATGAACCAGGCTGCGCGTGTTATTTCAATGAGACAGATTCTCTCATTTATTCAATGTGTCAAGCTTAACACTTTCATTCAATGAAACAAACTGCATTCATTGAATCAT
>NW_025188450.1:1020-3128 GCF_004010195.1 Chiloscyllium plagiosum | reverse complement strand
CAGAGATCAGTCTAATCATCCTTTGCTGCTCTCACTCAATGTCAGGTTGATCATCTGTTAGGAAAAGAGACCAAAACTGCACAATGTTCGAGATGAGGTCTCACCAAGGCCCTGTACAGCTGCAGAAAGATACATTTACTCCTGTACTCAAATCCCCCTGAAATGAAGGTGAATATAGCATTTATCTTCCTTCCTGCTTTCTGCTCCTGCAATATTCCTTTAAGTGATTGGTGTACAGGGAGATCCAGATTCCTTTCAAAGTTACAGTTCCCCACGTGCTGGGCCTACATACAATGGTCAGCGTGCCAATGCCATTCCCAGTATTGAGTTCTGGCTTCAGAACTCACTGCCACACATGGACTCGGAGGGCTACGCAGAAATAAACAAAAATGCAGCTGAAGTTCATTTATAGTGCAACATTTTTCAACCACTCATTTTTCAAATGTGAGACTCCCAGTGCATTGTTCCCATCAAAGTACACAACATCTCATCTCCCCCATTACTCTCCACCTCCCACATATTTGCCCAGTCACTCCAGTTGTCTCAATCACCTTGGAACTTTTTTACATCCTCCTCATCCACTCACAGGCTGACATCGTTTAGTGCTGTCAGCAGACTTGGGAATATTGCATTTGCGCCCCTCACCCAAAGATATGATGTATATTGGGAATAGCTGGAGCCCAAGACATGATCCTTACAATATCCTCCAAGCCTTCCTTTAAAAATAAAACATTGTTTTATTCCTACTCACTGTTTCCTGCCAGCTCTCCCATTCTAAATGTATGACCATATATTAGCCCGAGTCCCATAGGATTTGAATTGGCACAATAGGCTTGGGGCTTTATCAAAAATCTTTCTGATAGTCCACTCACATGGCATTGATACCTCCTACATAATTTTACCAAAAGCCTCTTTTTCAAATATGATTCCTATTTCATAATTCTCTGTTGACTTTGTCTATGCCCATTAATTTCAGTCCAATACTTTCTCGAAACTGTTTAGTTGCTATTTTCATTCTATTCCTTTTTCCTCACAAGACTAAAGTTCCCTAGTTTTGATAGGAAGCTTTCTTTTTTGTTTTGTTTTCTTCTGTGAAGGCATAATTAAACTATTTGCTCCATAGTTCTGCTATTTCCCGGTCCTCAATTATCTGGTATTAGACGGTAAGAAATCTGCAACTTTTTTCTCTTAATTTTGCCATTGACATATTTCCAGAAAATATTACAAGTTCTCTCTTATCAACTTTGTTCAGATAATCTTCAGAAACCCATCAATTCCTACCTTAAGCTACTCAATGATTGACCTTCCACAGCCATACAATCACAGAAGCACAGACTCTGTACTACCAGAAATACAACACAGTTTACATTCGGTCCACTTTCCGACACAAGACCTCAGCCGTGAATCTTAAAGCATTTGAAGTGCACAACCGTGTCGTTTCCAAGGGTTTGAGGTTAGCATGACAACTCCACTCTCAAGAAGTGCATTCCAGACCCCAACACCCTCTGATGAAAAACAATTCTCAAATCTTCACTAAACCGCAAATCCTTCACTTTTAAAGTGTGGCGCTTTGAGTAACAGCAACAACTGCTGTTTATTCAACCCTGTCCATGTACCTCATAATCCTATCCTTCTGAATCACAGATCTCGCAGCCTTCTCTCCTCCAAACTAAACAACCTGCGGTTATCCAGCCTCTCTCAATAACTGATATGTTCCATCGCTGGGAACATCTCTGCACCCCCTCCACGACAATTACATCCTTCCTGTAATGTTGTTCCCAGAACTACACATAGTATTCCATCTTGCCCTCACCAATGTTCTGCATAGTTCTTATCATCTATGCCTCGATTAATAAAGGCTATGTTTACATTCCCCGAGCTTTTCCCAGATTGTGTATTAACCTGTGCAGACACATTCAGCGATGTGCTGCCATTCATCGAGTACTCCCCTGACTGGTTCCTTCTTCCAAAGTGCATTACCTCATAGTTATTAGGATTACATTCCATCTGCATTGATCCACCCCATTTGACCATTCCATCAGTATCTACCTGTAACATAAGGCCTTCCTCCTCACTGCCAACCACCCGGCCAATCTTTGTATCAAATA
>NW_025188450.1:0-498 GCF_004010195.1 Chiloscyllium plagiosum | reverse complement strand
CTGTTCTCAACACTCCAGGTACAGTCTCACCAACACTCTGTGAAACTGCTTCAACATGTCTTTACGTCTATATTCTGACTCCCTTAAAGGAAGGCAAACCAAACTTTAAGTTATATTCCTCCAAATACCCTTCACATCATTGCATTTTCGAACTCACTGTGTGAGTTCTTATAGAAAGTCTTCTGATAATCTAAAATATGCCAATTCTACTGGATCCCCATTATCTATGCTGTAAGAATCAACTTCAAACAATTCCAAAGTTTGTCAAGTATGATTTCCCTTTCAGAAATACATACTGAGTCTCTCAAAGTTTGCTGTTAATGTCTAAAAATCCAATATCACATCCTATATAATATATTCCAACAGTTTCCAGACAAATGTTAAGTTAATTTGTCAGCAGTTCTCTACATTATCTCTTCTTCCCTTTCTATATGCTTGGATCCCTACCATTCATCTATAGTGCTCGGATCACGTTTACTAATGTTCATGTATCTACAA
>NW_025188449.1:0-3128 GCF_004010195.1 Chiloscyllium plagiosum | reverse complement strand
CGCTATCGATGAATGGATGGGATCCAAACAGCTCCAAAGGGAAAAAAGACATAGTGTGGAGAACTGCAGATCAATTAACTTGACACCTGTAGGGGGAACTGTTCGAATCTATTACACAGGATGACATTATTGATATTTAAAAATTAACAGCAACAATGGAGAGAATCAGCATGCATTTCTGATAGAGAAATCATACTTGATAAATTTCGGAATTGTTTGTAGTTGTTTCTTCCAGAATAGATAATGGGAAACCAGTAGAAGTGGTGTATATTGGATTTTTGAAAGGGTTTCTATGCGAACTCAGTGAGTTCGTAAATGCAATGAATGTGAAGGGTATTAGGAGGAATATATGTAAGTGGAAAGTTAAAGTTTGGTTCGCCTTCATTTAAGGGAGTCAGAACACTGATGTAAAGACATGTTGAAGCAGTTTCACAGCGTGTTGGTGGGACTGTACCTGGAGTATTGTGTGCAGTTTTGGTGACTGAATCTCAGAAAGAATATACTGACCACAGAGGAAGTGCAATGGACATTCTCCAGATTAATCCCTCAGATGGTGAGATTGCCTGATGAGGAAACTCGGCCTGTGTTCTCTAGAGTTTCAAAGCATGAGAGGTGGGTCACAGTGGAATTTAGAAAATTCACAAAACATCTGACAAGTTGGAAATGAACAGAACCCTTCCCTTACTGTCTATTCCACATTCAAGGCAAATAATGGCAGGATCTGGGACAGGCCAGTTAAGGCTACAATAAGGAGGAAATTCTTCACTTGGAGGGGGCTGATTAACACAGGGGCATGGAAACCTACTGGCAGACAAGATTAGGGAGAATGTCCTGATATTCTCCAAGTGTCTCCAGCGGAATTGTATAACCAGAGAACAGGTAGGACTCATTAGTGACTTGCCAAGGCGCAACCAAATCAACTTTAGTGATAGGAGACAGAGGGTGGTGGTAGAACGCTGTTTGTGTGAGTGGAGGCTAGTGTCCAATGGTGCACCACAGAGATCAGTGCTGTGTCTCTTATTATTTCCGATTCGGAGGTGTTGGTGTTGGACTGGAGTGGCCAAAGCTAAAAGTTGTATAATATAGTCCAAAAGGTTTATTCGGCGGCATTAGCTTTTGAAGCGCTTATCAAAGCGCACAACCACCTGATGAAGAAACTGCGCTTCGAAACCTCATGCCTCCGAATAAACCTGTTGGACTCCAAGCTGATGTTTTGTGATTTTAAACCTTATCATAAATGATGCAGCTGTGAATATGGACGAGGGGTGGGGGATGTCAAAAGTAACTTTGTGATTGATACGAAGGTTGGCCGGGTGGTTGACAGTGAAGAAGAAGGCCTTATGTTTCAGGAAGATACGGATGCAATGGTCAGATGGGTGGATCAATGGCAGATGGAATGTAATCCTAATAAATATGAGGTGATGCACTTTATAAGACGGAACTAGACAGAGGAGGACTCAATGAATTACAGCACTCTACGAAGCTCAGAGGGTGCTTCTCCACACATCTCTGAATGTGACTGGACAGGTTATTGCACAATTTGGGAAAGCATGGGGGAGCGTAAACACAGCCTTTATACATCGAAGCACAGATTGTAAGAGCTATGCGGAACTTTGTTCAGGCCAAGATGGAATACTGTGTGTAGTTATGGGAGCCACATTACAGGAAGGATGCGATTGTACTGGAGGGGGTGCAGAGGCGATTCACCAGGATGTTCCCTAGGATGGAGTATATCAGTATGGAGAGAGACTGGATAAGCTCGGGTTGTTTACTTTGGAGCAGAGAGGACTGAGGGGTCTGTGAATCAGAAGGCTAAGATTACAAGGGACATGTACAGGGTGGATAGACAGCAGTTGTTCGTTTTAGTCAAAGGGCCACACTTTTAAAGTGAAGGGTTTGAGGTTTAGTGAGGATTTGAGGACTGTTTTCCATCCAGAGTGTATTGGGGTCTGGAATGCATTTCTTGAGACGGGAGTTGTCATGGTAACGTCAACATCTTTAGAAAATACATGGTTGTGCAGTTGAAATGCCATAAGATTCACAGCTACGGGTCTTGTGTCGGAAAGTGGGCCTAATGTAGATCGTGCTGTATTTTTGATGGAACAGAGATTGTGTTTCTGTTATTGTATGGATGTGGGAGATCAATCATTGAGTAACTTAAGATAGGAATTGATGGGTTTCTGAAGAATATCTTATCAAAGTATATAAGAGTGAACTTGTAATATCTTCTGAAAATATGTCAATGGCAAAATTAAGAGAAAATGTTGCAGAATTCTTACAGTCTGATACCAGATAATTGAGGACAGTGAAATAGCAGAACAACGGAATAAATACTTCAGTTATGCGTTCACAGAAGTAAAAAAAAAAGAAAGAAAACTTCCTAGAAATACTAGAGAACTTTAGTCTGGTGAGAATAAGGGAATAGCAACTAAAGTACCAACTAAACAGTTTTAGAGAAAAAAATATTGGACTGAGATTAATGGGCATAAACAAAGTCAACAGCGATTTATGAAATGGGAATCATATTTGAGAAAGTGGCTTTTAGGAAAATTATGGAGAAGGTATCAAGGCAATAGTGGAATCTCAGAAAGACTTTTGATAAAGCCCCAAGCCTTTTGTGCAAATTCGAATCAAGTGGGACTGGGGCTAATATATAGTCATGGTTTTAGAATGGGAGAGCTGGCAGGAAACAGTAAGTAAGAATAAAACCATGATTTTTGAATGGAAGGCTTCGAGGATATAACAAGGATCGAGATTTTACATCCAGCTATTCCCAATACACATCATATCTTTGGTTGTGCGGCTCAAATGCAATATTCCCAAGTCTGCTGACAGTATTAAACGATGTCAGCTTGTGAGTGGATGAGGAGGATGTAAAAAAGACTCCAAGGTGGTTGAGACAAGTGGAGAGACTGGGCAAATACGTGGTAGATGGAGAGCAATTGGAGAGATGAGACGTTACGCACTTTGGTGGAAACAATAGAATAGCAGTCTATCATCTGCAAAGGGAGTGGTTGAAAACTGCTGCTCTATAAAGGAACTTAAGCTGCATTTTTGTTCTATTTCTGCGCAGCCCTCCAAGCCATGTAAGGCATTGAGTTCTGAAGCCAGAAGTCAATACTGGGAAT
>NW_025188448.1:0-3128 GCF_004010195.1 Chiloscyllium plagiosum | reverse complement strand
CCAGGACAGACATGAGCAGTTACACAGGGAACTACACCAAGAGAGACACGAGCAGTTACACAGGGAACGTCACCAGGAGAGACACGAGCAGTTACACAGGGAATGACACCAGGAGAGACATGAGCAGTTACACAGGGAACGACACCAGGAGAGACACAATCAGTTACAACGGGAACGACACCAGGAGCGAAACGGCAGTTACACAGGGAACGTCACCAAGTGAGACACGAGCAGTTACGCAGGGAACGACACCAGGAGAGACACGAGCAGTTACACAGGGAACGACACCAGGAGAGACACTAGCAGTTACAGAGGGAATGACACCAGGAGAGACACAAGCAGTTGCACACGGGACGACACCAGGAGAGACACGAGCCGTTCCAGAGGGAATGACGCCAGGAGAGACACGAGCAGTTACACAGGGAACGACACCAGGCGAGACTCGAGCATCTTCACAGGGAACGACGTTAGGAAAGACAATAGCATTTCCGCAGGCAATGCCACCAGGAGAGACACGAGCAGTTACACAGGGAACGACTCCAGGCGAGACACGAGCAGTTACGCAGGGAACGACACCAGGAGAGACACGAGCAGTTACACAGGAAACGACACCTGGTGAGACATGAGCAGTTACACAGGGAACGACACCAGGAGAGACACGAGCAGTTACACGGGAACAACACCAGGAGAGACACGAGCAGTTACACAGGGAACGACTCCAGGCGAGACACGAGCAGTTACGCCGGGAACGACACCAGGAAAGACACGAGCAGTTACACAGGGAACGACACCAGGAAAGACACGAGCACTTACACGGGAACAACACCAGGAGAGACACGAGCAGTTACACAGGGAACGACTCCAGGAGGGACACGAGCAGTTACACAGGGAACAACACCAGGAGAGACACGAGCAGTTACACGGGAAAACACCAGGAGAGACACGAGCAGTTACACAGGCAACGACTCCAGGAGGGACACGAGCAGTTACACAGGGAACAACACCAGGAGAGACACGAGCAGTTACACGGGAAAACACCAGGAGAGATACGAACAGTTACACAGGGAACGACACCAGGAGAGACACGAGCAGTTACAGATGGAATGACACCAGGAAAGACACTAGCAGTTCCGCAGGGAATGACACCAGAAGAGACACGAGCAGTTGCACACGGAACGACACCAGGAGAGACACGATCAGTTACAGAGGGAATGACACCAGGAGAGACACGAGCAGGTACACAGGGAACGACACCAGGAGAGACACAAGCCGTTCCAGAGGGAATGACGCCAGGAGAGACACGAGCAGTTACACAGGGAACGACACCCGGTGAGACACGAGGAGGTACACAGGGAATGACACCAGGAGAGACACGAGCAGTAACAAAGGGAACTACACCAGGAGAGACAATAGCATTTCCGCACGGAATGACACCAGGAGAGACAAAGCAGTTACAGAGGGAATGACACCAGGAGAGACACGAGCACTTACACGGGAATGACAACAGGAGAGACACGAGCAATTACACAGGGAACGACACCAGGAGAGACACGAGCAGTTACACAGGAAACGACACCAGGAAAGACACGAGCAGTTACACAGTGAACGATACCAGGAGAGACACGAGCAGTTACACAGGGAATGACACCAGGAGAGACGCGAAAAGTTATGCAGGGAACGACACCAGGAGAGACACGAGCAGTTACACAGGGAACGACTCCAGGAGAGGCACAAACAGTTACACAGGGAATGACACCAGGAGAGTTTCGAGCAGTTACACAGGGAACGACTCCAGGCGAGACACGAGCAGTTACGCAGGGAACGACACCAGGAAAGACACGAGCAGTTACACAGGGAACGACACCAGGTGAGACACGAGCAACACGAGCAGTTACACAGGGAACGACACCAGGAGAGACACGAGCAGTTACACAGGGAACGACACCAGGAGAGACACGAGCAGTTACACAGGGAACGACACCAGGAGAGACACGAGCAGTTACACAGGGAACGACACCAGGAGAGACACGAGCAGTTACACAGGGAACGACACCAGGAGAGACACGAGCAGTTACACAGGGAACGACACCAGGAGAGACACGAGCAGTTACACAGGGAACGACACCAGGAGAGACACGAGCAGTTACACAGGGAACGACACCAGGAGAGACACGAGCAGTTACACAGGGAACGACACCAGGAGAGACACGAGCAGTTACACAGGGAACGACACCAGGAGAGACACGAGCAGTTACACAGGGAACGACACCAGGAGAGACACGAGCAGTTACACAGGGAACGACACCAGGAGAGACACGAGCAGTTACACAGGGAACGACACCAGGAGAGACACGAGCAGTTACACAGGGAACGACACCAGGAGAGACACGAGCAGTTACACAGGGAACGACACCAGGAGAGACACGAGCAGTTACACAGGGAACGACACCAGGAGAGACACGAGCAGTTACACAGGGAACGACACCAGGAGAGACACGAGCAGTTACACAGGGAACGACACCAGGAGAGACACGAGCAGTTACACAGGGAACGACACCAGGAGAGACACGAGCAGTTACACAGGGAACGACACCAGGAGAGACACGAGCAGTTACACAGGGAACGACACCAGGAGAGACACGAGCAGTTACACAGGGAACGACACCAGGAGAGACACGAGCAGTTACACAGGGAACGACACCAGGAGAGACACGAGCAGTTACACAGGGAACGACACCAGGAGAGACACGAGCAGTTACACAGGGAACGACACCAGGAGAGACACGAGCAGTTACACAGGGAACGACACCAGGAGAGACACACGAGCAGTTACACGGGAAAACACCAGGAGAGACACGAGCAGTTACACGGGAAAACACCAGGAGAGACACGAACAGTTACACAGGGAACGACACCAGGGAAGACACGAGCAGTTACACAGGGAACGACACCAGGAGAGACACGAGCAGTTACACAGGGAACGACACCAGGAGAGACACGAGTAGTTATGCAGGGAACGACAACAGGAGAGACACGAGCAGTTACACAGGGAACGACACCAAGAAAGACACGAGCAGTTACACAGGGAACGACACCAGGAGAGACACGAGCAGTAACACTGGAAACGA
>NW_025188447.1:1966-3128 GCF_004010195.1 Chiloscyllium plagiosum | reverse complement strand
TGTTCCTAGTAATATATTCCCCTGTTGCTGTCTTCAAGGGCCAAATTTTTGTCCTAATCATTTTTTTTGCCTTGCACATACCTAAAAAAGCTTTTACTATCCTCCTTAATATTCTTGGCCAGTTTACCTTCGTACCTCATTTTTCCTCTGCGTATTTCCTTCTTAGTAATCCTCTGTTGCTCTTTAAAAGCTTCCCAGTCCTCAGTTTTCCCACTTATCTTAGCTAAGTTATATTTTTTCTCTTTTAATTTTACATGTTTCTTTACTTCCCTCGTCAGCCACGGCCGCCCATGCCTCCTCCTGGGATCTTTCTTCCTTTTAGGAATGAACTGATCCTGCAACTTCTGCTTATACACAGAAATATCCGCCATTGTCCCTCCACGGTCATGCCTGCTAAGGTATTGCACCATTGAACTTTGGCCAGCTCCTCCCTCATAGCTCCATAGTTTCAACAGAAGTACTGTCACTTCCGACTGTACCCTCTCCCTCTCAAATTGCAGATTGAAGTTTATTATTATGGTCACTACTTCCCAATAGCTCCTTCACTTCGAGGTCTCTGACCAATTCTGGTTCGTTACACAATACCAGATCCAGAATTGCCTTCTTCCTGGTCGGCTCCAGCACCAGCTGCTCTAAGAAACCATCTCTGAGGCACTCCACAAAGTCTCTTTCTTGAGGCCCAATACCATCCTGATTCTCCCAGTCTACCTGCATGTTAAAATCCCCCATAACAACTGTAGTGACATCTTTGCGACAGGCCAATTTCAGCTCCTGATTTAACTTACATCCGACATCCAGACTACTGTTTGGGGGCCTGTAGATGACTCCCAAGAGAGTCTTTTTACCCTTAGTGTTTCGAAGCTAACACTAAGCTTCACACTGACTCTACATCCCTTGACTCTAGGTCCCCCCGCGCAAGGGACTGAATATCGTCCCTTACCAACAAGGCCACCCCACCCCCTCTGCCCGTCAGTCTGTCCTTACGATAGCACGTGTATCCTTGAATATTCATTTCCCAGGCCCTGTCCACTTGAAGCCACGTCTCAGTTATCCCCACAATATCGTATCTGCCAATTTCCAAAAGAGCCTCAAGCTCATCCATCTTATGTCTAATGCTTCATGCATTCATGTATAGTATTTTTAATTTGTTACTATCCTCACC
>NW_025188447.1:0-1600 GCF_004010195.1 Chiloscyllium plagiosum | reverse complement strand
CTGGCACCAGGAAGGCAACACACCATCCTTAAATCCCGTCTGCTGCCACTAAAACCCCGGTCAGTTCCTCTCACGATGGAGTCCCCTATTACCACGGCTCTGTGCGATGTCCGACTCTTCCGCTCTGCCTCTGCGGCAACTTTTGATTGACAAACTTGGCCGCCTTGCGAACTGGCAGTGTCATCAGTCTCTGTTTCCAAAAGCTTCAACTTGTTCCTGACAGGTACTTCTCCCGGGGTCTCTTGCACCTGTCTCCTCTCCACCTTCCTCATCGTCTGCTCTCTTCTGCTCTCTTCTGGCATGATTGGTGTAATAACATCGTTGAAGGTCTTGTCCAGAAAGATCTCGTTCTCTCGGATGAGCCTAAGGTCTTCGAGTTCTTTCATCAGCGGTGCAATATGCTCGGTCAATTGCTGAATGTGCACACATTTTCCACACATATACGAGCCAGACACACCAGGGTCGTTGACCTCCCACATCAAGCACGTAGCACACTGAACCAGCTGGGCAGTCATGTCTTCACCCTCTTCAACTGTGGTGTAATCACTTTACTCAACCTCCTTGTCAAAGATTCCTGAGCTGAAGCCTCACTCTTCGATCTAAACTTCCATAGACCCTCTTTTTGTGGCACGTCTGTGGACTCTTAATTAAGGTTAGAGGAGGGAGACCCTACTTTGTCGGACCTGGGGTTTAGAACACATCCACTCTAATAGCAATCACTTACCTTCCCGACCGGCTTTGCGCTCCGTCTGAACCTCCGCCCAGCTCCCGCCGCTCTCTGCTGCGAAAAGACCGTTGGCGTCAAGGTAAGTTCTTTATCTAGTAATCACTTACCTTCCCGACCGGCTTTGCGCTCCGTCTGAACTTCCGCCCAGCTCCCGCCGCTCTCTGCTGCGAAAAGAAGTTGTGCTCTGAAAGCTAGTGCTTCCAAATAAACCTATTGGACTGTAACCTGGAGTTGTGTGATTTTTAACTTTGTACACCAGCATCTCCAACTCAAGAGACCCCATGGCGCAGACACAGGCACAAAAACATACATAAACATAGAGACACACACTAGTGCTCACACTAATTTACATTAGCAAACAGATACAGCTACAAACACAAAGATAGTTCGACAGAGATAAACACATTCATGGAAACAAACACACAGACACATACACATAGATACAGACAGAGACACAGCCAAATACAGGAATGCACTGAGACACATATGCTGACAGAAACAGTCACACAAATACGGACACACAGAGAAACATACAGACAAACTGAAACATGCACACACATACAGATAGAGAAACACACAGGTGTACAAACATACTGACACACTAAGGGTGAAAGGGAGAGAACACAGGAGAAAGATTCTGGGTCTCTCCCGATTGCTCTCTTCTGTTTAAAGTGATGCAATGCTACCCTCTGCTGGCTTCCACACACCATTGCACAGGCGTATTGGATGGTTAAAATCATTAGGGGGTCAGTCAGAGAGAGAATAGCTTTCAGCAGCGTCAACAGCAGCAGACACACACACAGAGACACATACACACATTATGCTGGTGTGGAGAGGATTGCAATTGTACTGAGGGTCCTCAGAATGAAACAT
>NW_025188446.1:0-3128 GCF_004010195.1 Chiloscyllium plagiosum | reverse complement strand
ACAGTGTGTCTGTGTCTGTACATTGCCAGTGTGTCTGTGTCGGTACATTGCCTGTGTGCCTGTGTCTGTAGATATCCAGTGTGACAGTGTGCCTGTGTGAGTGTCTGTACATTGCCTGTGTGACAGTGTGCCTATGTCTGTACATTGCCTGTTTGACAGTGTGCCTGTGTGACAGTGTCTGTACATTTCCTGTGTGACAGTGTGCCTGTGTCTGTAAATTGCCAGTCTGACAGGGTGCCTGTGTCTGTACATTGCCTGTGTGACAGTGTGCCTGTGTCTGAACATTGCCTGTGTGCCTGTGTCTGTACATTGCCAGTGTGACGGTGTGCCTGTGCCTGTACATTGCCTGTGTGACAGTGTGCTTGTGTCTGTATATTGCCTGTGTGCCAGTGTGACAGTGTGCCTGTGTGAGTGTCTGTACATTGCCTGGGTGACAGTGTGTCTGTGTCTGTACATTGTCTGTGTGCCTGTGTCTGAACATTGCCAGTGTGACAGTGTGCCTGTGTCTGTAGATTGCCTGTGTGCTAGTGTCTGTACATTGCCAGTGTTACAGTGTGCCTGTGTCTATACATTGCCAGTGTGACAGTGTGCCGATGTCTGTACATTGCCTGTGTGACAGTGTGCTTGTGTCTGTACATTGCCTGTGTGTCTGTGTCTGTACATTGCCAGTGTGACAGTGTGCCTGTGTCTATACATTGCCAGTGTGACAGTGTGCCGATGTCTGTACATTGCCTGTGTGACAGTGTGCTTGTGTCTGTACATTGCCTATGTGTCTGTGTCTGTACATTGCCAGTGTGACAGTGTGCCTATGTCTGTACATTGCCAGTCTGACAGTGTGCTTTTGTCTGTACATTGCCTGTGTGACAGTGTGCTTGTGTCTGTACATTGCCTGTGTGTCTGTGTCTGTACATTGCCAGTGTGACAGTGTGGCTGTGTCTGTACATTGCTAGTGTGACAGTGTGCGTGTGTGTGTACATTGCCAGTGTGCCTGTGTCTGTACATTGCCATTGTGACATTGTCTGCACATTGCCAGTGTGACAGTGTGCCTGTGCCTGTACATTGCCAGAGTGACAGAGTCTGTACATTGCCTGTGACAGTGTGGCTGTGTCTGTACATTGCCAGTGTGACAGTGTGCCTGTGTCTGTACACTGCCAGTGTGACAGTGTGTCTATATCTGTACATTGCCAGTGTGCCTGTGTCTGTACATTGCCTGTGACAGTGTGCCTGTGTCTGTACATTGCCTGTGTGCCTGTGTCTGTACATTGCCAGTGTGACTTTGTGCCTGTGAATGTACATTGCCTGTGTGCCTGTGTCTGTACATTGCCAGTGTGACAGTGTGCCCGTGTCGGTACATTGCCAGTGTGACAGTGTGACAGTGTGCCTGTGTCAGTACATTGCCAGTGTGACAGTGTGTGGATGTCTGTACATTGCCAGTCTGACAGTGTGCTTGTGTCTGTACATTGCCTGTGTGACAGTGTGCCTGTGTGAGTATCTGTACATTGCCTGTGTGACAGTGTGCCTGTGTCTGTACATTGCCAGTGTTACAGTGTGCCTGTGGCTGTACATTGCCAGTGTGACAGTGTGCGGATGTCTGTACATTGCCAGTCTGACAGTGTGCTTGTGTCTGTACATTGCCTGTGTGACAGTGTGCCTGTGCCTGTACATTGCCCGTGTGTCTGTGCCTGTACATTGCCAGTGTGACAGTGTGCCTGGGTCTGTACATTGCCAGTGTGCCTGTGTCTGTACACTGCCTGTGTGCCTGTGTCTGTACATTGCCAGTGTGACTTTGTGCCTGTGATTGTACATTGCCTGTGTGCCTGTGTCTGTACATTGCCAGTGTGACAGTGTGCCTGTGTGAGTGTCTGTATATTGCCCGTGTGACAGTGTACCTGTGTCTGTACATTGCCAGTGTGACAGTGTGCCTGTGTGAGTGTCTGTACATTGCCAGTGTGACAGTGTGCCTGCGCCGGTACATTGCCAGTGTGACAGTGCCTGTGTGTGTCTGTACATTGCCTGTGTGACAGTGTGCCTGTGTCTGTACATTGCCAGTGTGCCAGTGTGTCTATGTCGGAACATTGCCTGTGTCCCTGTGTCTGTACATTGCCAGTGTGACAGTGTGCCTGTGTCTGTAGATTGCCTGTGTGCCTGTGTCTGTACATTGCCAGTGTTACACTGTGCCTGTGGCTGTACATTGCCAGTGTTACAGTGTGCGGATGTCTGTACATTGCCAGTCTGACAGTGTGCTTGTGTCTGTACATTGCCTGTGTGACAGTGTGCCTGTGCCTGTACATTGCCTGTGTGTCTGTGTCTGTACATTGCCAGTGTGACAGTGTGCCTGGGTCAGTACATTGCCAGTGTGACTTTTTGCCTGTGACTGTACATTGCCTGTGTGCCTGTGCCTGTACATTGCCAGTGTGACAGTGTGCCTGTGTGAGTGTCTGTACATTGCCCGTGTGACAGTGTACCTGTGTCTGTACATTGCCAGTGTGACAGTGTGCCTGTGTGAGTGTCTGTACATTGCCTGTGTGACAGTGTGCCTGCGCTGGTACATTGCCAGTGTGACAGTGCCTGTGTGAGTGTCTGTACATTGCCTGGGTGACAGTGTGTCTGTGTCTGTACATTGCCAGTGTGCCAGTGTGTCTGTGTCGGTACATTGCCTGTGTCTGTACATTGCCAGTGTGACAGTGTGCCTGTGTGAGTGTCTGTACATTGCCTGTGTGACAGTGTGCTTGTGTCTGTACATTGCCTGTTTGACAGTGTGCCTGTGTGACAGTGTCTGTACATTCCCTGTGTGACAGTGTGCCTGTGTCTGTAAATTGCCAGTCTGACGGGGTGCCTGTGTCTGTACATTGCCTGTGTGACAGTGTGTCTGTACATTGCCAGTCTGACAGGGTGCCTGTGTCTGTACGTTGCCTGTGTGACAGTGTGCCTGTGTCAGTACATTGCCAGTGTGCCTGTGTCTGTACATTGCCAGTGTGACGGTGTGCCTGTGTGTACGTTGCCTGTGTCAGTACATTGCCTGTGTGACAGTGTTCCTGTGTCAGTACATTGCCTGTGTGATAGTGTGCCTGTGTCTGTACATTGCCAGTGTGACAGTGTGACAGTGTGCCTGTGTCTGTATATTGCCT
>NW_025188445.1:0-3128 GCF_004010195.1 Chiloscyllium plagiosum | reverse complement strand
CAATCTACGTGATGTAACCTCCCAGTATAGCCTGCCATGTGGAACCTTATCAAAGGTCTTACTGAAATCCATAGAGACTACGTCTATCACTCTGCCCTCATCAAACTTCCTGGTCACGTCATCAAAGGACTCTAAGAAATTTGGGAAGCATGATCGCCCACTCACAGGTCTATGCTGACCGCTCCGAATCAAACGCTGTGCAAGTAATGGGTGCAGTCAATGGTATGCTATCATTCATTGTAAGATGATTCGAGTACATAAGTAAAGCCATCTTCCAGCTGTTGTAGAGCCTTGCTGAAAGAGCATTTGGGGCACTCTGTACAGAGTTCATCTCCTTTGTAAGGAATGATCTCCTAACCACAGACACGGGTGATGGTAACATGAGGATAGAGTAAAGAAGCTGAGTGTTTAATCAGTAGAGCTATGAGAGACGAAGAACTGGTGATGCTGAAACACGAGGTGTGGCAACAATCACTTATTTCCAAAACAGACATTGACAGGGAGAGAAATTCCATACTTTACCCAGAATTGATTGGTTCGATTTATTGCCACGTGTACCTCAGTACAAGGAAACACTTTATTTATGAGCAGTGGAGGAAGATCATAGTAAATATGGCCAGACAGATCATAGGGTGGAAATAGGCTTGGCCAGAGTAAGGCATACAGGTTACACTGAACAGGACATGCACTAGACAAGATCAGCATGAACGAGATCAGCATTATTTGAACTTAGAGAGTCCATTCATCAGTCGAACGTGACTTTCCTAATAGTTTATATGTCTTAATTAACAGTCAGCGTGTGAACCCGTACTGAACGTCAGGTTGCTCACAATCCCCAACAGCAACCACAACACCTTCCATCTGAAACAGGTAGCCATTCCCACCAGCTTCAGCCCTACATAGATAACACCAGGCTGCCTTCTCGGAGATGGAATTTGCCTTCTTGAGAGTTCACACAAGACATAGGGGAAAGATATAAAAAAGATCTAAGGGGCAACGTTTTCACACAGAGGGTGGTTAATGTTTGGAATGCGCTGCCCGTGGGAGTGGTAGAGTCGGAATCATTGGCGACCTTTAAGCGGCATTTGGATAGGTACATGGATGGGTACTTAATCTAGGTTAGAAGTTCGGCACAACATCGTGGGCCGAAGGGCCTGTTCTGTGCTGTATTGTTCTATGTTCTATGTTCTATGTTATTTTGTCCTGGATTCTTTTAAGCGAAAGATTGAATGATCATTACCAAGCTGGCTAGTTAAGACCACTTGACTAAACAGCTAGGGAGGCCTTGGGTTTATTTTAATGCAGCCTGGATGGGTATGGCCAGCTCTCACAGATGAGGATCTCGGGTTTTGGTTTCTCAGCAACATCAGAAACTATTGGGGTCTCCACAGAGTTGGAAGCTTCAGTGACTATCTCCTAGCGGCTACTCTCTCTGAATTTTCTCTTGATGCTGGTTTAATTCCTGGATTGGAGGGCTGTGTTTATGGCATTTTCCTGTATTTGAACAGTTCATTAGTAATAGTTCCTAGATCTGCTATTCTGTTAACTTGGCCAATAGAATTGTTATTCTAAATTTCTATTTCTTTGGTTTTATTTCACCTTTCGTGTTTAAATAAATTGTGTTTTGCTTCACACCAAGTAGTTTGATGAGTCACATTGCATCTGGAACAGATACTATACATTTCCTTCAAAATAGAAAAACGTTTCTACATTACCGCCTTCAAATATTTTCGAGGGGCTCTGGTGTGGCCCATCACACTAGACCCCTTCTCTTCCCGAGTAATAGGCTGGAGGCACTGAATGGGCGTCCCTGTTCTTCTCCAGTAGTGTCAATGGGCTGAACGAGTTCCTCATATTCCTGTGAAAGCAGTGTGAGGTACTGATTGAACTCTTGTTTTACTGTGGCAATGTGCAGTGTCAGGCAGTGCTGTAATATGAATGTTATTGACCCTTTAACAGCACAAGCAGTCTGGGTCTTGCTGTACATGGACACAGACGCGTTCAGGAGCTGACGGGGGACAAAATGTTCTGAACATTGTGGAATCTTCAGTGACCTTCCCCACTTCTGATCTTATGGTGGGGAGACATTAATGAAGCAGCTGAAGATGTTTGTGAAGAGGAAGCTACCCTGAGGATCTCCCACAGAGGTGACCCAGGACTGAGATGATGAACATCTTCCTTTGTGCCATGTTTGACACCAAACTCTGGAGAGTTTACTCTGATTCCCATTAAGTCCAATTTTGTTAAGCTCCTTGATGTCAACAGAAGCCAACCACGGCCTTGATATCAGGGCCAGACATTTTCACCTGAACTCTTGTGTCAAACTCTTTTGTTAACATCAATAGGCCATGACATAGGAGCAGCAAATGTTCTTCGAACAGGTGGTATTAAATGTCAGGTTATCTCTTCTCAAGAGTGTTTGGGGCGCTTGATGATTGAAAGTATTTGCAGAGGAGGTTGATGGATATTGACCTGTCAGAGAGTTGTAAGCTATGAAGAATTGTGTATGAAAGAGGATTTGAGACCAAGAGCAGATCAGTCATGATCTTAGTGAAGGGCAAGGCAGGTTTGGGGAGTGAACGACCTGTTCCTGTTTCTGATGTTCTCATATTCTGTAATTGGAAAGTTAGTGGATGTTATTTTCATAAAGTGCAATTACTGAATATTGCAGTCAGGGGGAGACGAGAGGATTTTGTGAGCCATGTCTGGGTGAGGTATGGGAGCTGTATTCTCAGTGAATTTGGGTCTACAAAATGGCCAACAAATGAAGCACAAGTTGCAGAGAGGGGAAGAACTGTAAACAGAGATGAGGGGCCTCTTTCATACCCATCCTACGTTTTTCAATTACATTTCTCAAATCACTTCAAAGCGTGTGGGACAGTCTTGAAGGGCTGAATGGTCTGCTCTGTTTCTGTGCAACAGGTTATAGGAGTAAGTGGCCTCCAACTGCTCCTGTCTAGCAAGTTTGAGGGATGAATGGAACACAGAAACATGGGACTGAGGAACAGGAGTGGGTCATTAGATACTTTGAGCCTTCCCAACAAGACACTAAGAGCGTGGCTGATCAGGTTGGGGTCTCAATCTCACTTTCCTGCCTGTGTCTCATTATCCGTGACTCACTTCTTTGT